>NW_024542292.1:0-24639 GCF_016758785.1 Suillus bovinus
TCTGTTGAACTCAGACCACGAAGCTTGGCCCATCTGGCGACCTCCCATTCCATCTTTGTTATGACTGGGATAGTTCTGCTGTTGCCGGTCAAGATAGACCCCTGGTCGGGCGAACAGTTCGTCGGCCTTCCTAATACAAGGAAGGTTTCTGGTGGTTCCTACTGCATGAGCCGCGGCTTCTATGCAGGATCAGCGGTGAGTGGTTTTAGCACTTCTGCCTAGGCGGTGAGTGGTTTTAGCACTTCTACCGCAGGTCAAGGGTTCGGCTTAAGACAGTGAGTGACTGGTCTTAGAATCAGAGTTCAGGCTACAAGGGGGTGGAGACCTTGTAGATCAGGTTTTCAAGGGGAAAACCAGTAGATTAAGTTAAGGAATACCTCTATGGTACATGGGGTTTATATAGGTAAAATGGAGCGGAGTTGCCACAACAAGAAAGGTAACAGAGATAGGAAAGAGTACAACCTATCAAGATAGTTAAAGATAGGTGTGAAACCCGCCATGCGGCGCAAGATAGTATCTATGTTACAATCAAGAAAGAAGAGAAGTGCGGACAGCCCACTTTATAAGAGAATAGCCGGGTCTAGACACATCTAGAGTCGGCGGCATGGTTATGAGTAAAGAAAAATGAAATAGGAGTAAATGTTATTGTAACAATCTTGGATGCAAAAGGGTGATACAAATTCTCCTCCTCATTGGCCAGATGCACCTCGTATTCTGCATTTGCAGCACAACCGCGTGTTATTTGCTGGCCAGCACGCACATCTGGGTAGGGCACCACCACACAACCACGCTGCCCTTGCGCACGTGCTTGAATATCCTGGTGAGCACGGCGTTGATCTTCCCAGCCAGCTTCATCTTCATCAGCCAAATCCTCAATGGCATTCACGGTCACGTCCTCGACTTGATCTTCAACGGGAGGCTCCCATTCAGGTTCGAGATTCCACCCCTCATCATCATCCTCATCCCCAGCCTCATCACCCTCGTCCCTAGGCTTGTCAACCTCATACCCAGGCTCGTCTTCTGCAGTCGGCTCGTCAGGCTCATCTTGTTGGTCCCTGGTATGTACTTGGGAGCGCGACTGATGGTACAGTGCTTGACAATGTGGGTTGCGGCTCTTGGCAAGATGTTGACTGAGACCAGTTACCGTGAAATCGTCACAGGAACAAGCAGGGCATTGAGTGGACATAGCTATGTTGCTGCAATCTTGGAGATAAGGGCCTTGAGTGTGAGTGTGAAGCACCCGATCAACGATACACCTCACGAAAGGGTCAACAGAACTAGAGTAGAGGATGTGGATCAGCCCCCGATCAATGATACACCTCATAAGATAATATACCTTGAGTGCGCAATGATCATCTGGAAGGAACCAGTTTCGGTTTAACAGGGGAGCTATGAACAGGTTTGGCAGGCGAACTTGAAAATTTCAAGGGAGCAAAAACTTCTGGGGCACCTGCACCATTTCAACTGCCTCCATGGGCGACGCCCCTTGAAACTAGGGCCATGCACTAAAATTTCACAGAACCCTCCAAGTCTGAGGCTCGACTCTTTTTTCTTGCACTTTGACCTTGACCATTCCTTCTAACGTTCTTTGTTAGCTTGTTGTCACACCTTTCAATCTATATACAATGTCCGCACCTATTCAGTATCGTGGTGAGTGACGAGTCCATGCCGCTGATAGCTCACCATCAGCATAGGCTCACTGGGTGTCCATAGAGCCGTGAAATGCAAAGAAAAAGGCTATGGAAAATGCAGGTAAGCATGCGAGTCTTCACAGAAAAATTGATACTCACCTCCAACTTGAGTATGGATGCCTCCTAAGTCAGCAAGGAAAGTCGCTCGTCAACTTGAAGTGTCTCCAGACCCATCACCAGCTGTTGCCAAGCCTAAACAAGTCAAAGCGAAAAAGACCAGCATTGGTGACCTTGGTTTAAAGCTATATAAGCCAACTACTCACCTTGAATCAGTTAATGTGCCACGCACAAAAGCAGATCCGACCACTCACAAGAGTTTAGTACCTTTGAAACTGAGTGAGTCACAAAGAGTCTATAATGAAACATAGACATCGGTACTAACCTTAGTGGCAGAGCACAAACATACTGATAGTGTTACCGAAGACGAGGAGGAGGATGGCGATGATTCTGATGGCAGTGCGGACTTGGAACCTGATAAGCCTCAAGCTCAAGGTTAGTCATGATGGTGATGGTGCAACTTACTACTCACATGACCATGTACATGTGACAGCCGTTTATGGTCGTCCTCGCAAACTCTGTTGCACATATGCCATGCGTGATGTCTCTGCGTTATTCGAGTCTGATGAAGACTTGGATCAGGAGGAGGAAAACGGCATTGATTCTGACACTGACCGTGAGGAGAGTGAGGGCGAGCCTGAGGATCCGGAGTCAACTGCCATGATGCTCTCTGACGAGGTGAGTGATTGTTTACTTCAGTATCAGCTGTACTCACCGCAGTGACGGCGTGTCTCAAGGTCCCTTCGCTTGTCGGCAACGTTAAAGTCAACTTGAAGTCAAAGCAAGTTAAATCTCATGAAAAAACCCAGTCTGCCCGTGATGCCAAACAAGCTGCAGAGGTGAGTATATATATATTGAACTTCACTCAGGCAGCTGCATACTAGAATTGACACAATCTTTAGATTCCAACCTGGCGCGATTTCGACAACACCGAGTCCACTGATGGAACCACTACTGCTTGTCACGGCGACTCCTCTGAGCCTTACTCTAGCGATGTTGAACTTCGTGCTCTGGAACCCAACTCTGCACTGACTCGATCGGTTCAGACTGGCATTGCTGCTCTTGTTCGAACGGAGAAAGGACACATCAAATTACTTGATCAAAATAACGAGACTCGGCGAGTAGTGCGAGATGCGATTATTGATGCCAAAGGTTACATCATCTTTGTCGATGCTTATCCTGAGCTAGTTGACAAAAACCAAGTTGCACTGCAGTCTCTACTAACAGTGGCTAGGAATCGCGGTGTACATGCCATTAAAGATCATCTTCGAACCGATGCACAGTATGCTGCTCACCTCACTAGTTTAGTAAGCCCTTTGCGTGTCTCAATTTTTCTTATGTTTTAACTATCTTTCATTACTTGAGGTGGAGCCACGCATTCCGTTATTGTGCCGTGACCTTAAAGTTGCCGCATGCACCAACATTGATACTTACTTTCAGCTCAGCAATAATGTGGTCAAGGCAAAGAAATTGATGGAGCAGCATGCATATATCTATGCATTGAAGTTTGATGTAAGTAAATTTGTCCTCCGGTCTCGCTACTAGCCTCTGACTAACATTCTTCATCAACAGTTGAACGACAATGCTTCACCCATAGGCAAAAAACCCTACCAGGGTGACCTGCTGATCTTTCTCATATACGAGGCAGTCTTCAGTGGTGCAAAGTCTATTGGCATCAAGTTGATCGAGCACTTTGCCAAACTGGCGAACAACAAGGGCAATCGTCTTGAATGCCCCATTCTGTTACTCGCACTTGTGGCAACAGCGGTACCATCCTTTCTACCAATCTCTGTGCTATATTGATTCATTTTACAGGTCTATGCAGCCCTTTTCTGGAAGACACTCGGCTCACCAGGGAAGTTTAACTTTACAGGGAATCAATTCAGTGAGACGTATGTGTTTCATGTCAATTTCCTCGAGGACTTGAAGCGGGATGCACCGGGAGAGTTTCATTGCATGATGGCTGATATTTACGAAGCTGTACAGTAAGTTTTACAGGTATTCATGGTGCCATTTCAACTCGGATACTGACTCTGCTACTTGAAGGACCTTGAAACGGAAGGGGAATGATCATTTCGTTAATGAGCATCAAGATGCACTGGGGCTACTCTAGTGTTGCGGAAGTCCGGTTTGGTCCGGTTCAGCAACAAATTTTGCGAATGCTGAACCGGACCTCACATCTGGTTCAATCGTTTTGCTGAACGCTGAACCGGACGCCATGAATGCGTTCATGGCGTCCGGTTCACGTCCGGTTCAGCGTTCGAACATCGAACACATTGTAAATATACTCGATTGTACTATAGCTAGTAGTAAGGAGTACTGGTACACTACTGTGAAGCAGACTTGGAGGGGGTGATGCCGTCGATATCTGTCTCATGATCCATGTCAGTAGCTGCATCCGTAGTTACCCCGTTATCCTGGTCTCCTTCACAGTCACTTTCCTCCTCAGAGCCCTCACTCGTGACCACTGACCTGCTAGCCTTGTGTTTGCGCAAGACAGCGTTGTTGGGGTCAACAAGCTTGGGTGCAGGGCGTGGGATACGAGTCGAGCGACGTGCCTGAGCGGGAAGCACAGGCAGTGGAGTATCGTCGTCGGGATAGTTGTACCATCGGATTTGACTGGCGTCGAGGAGAGTTCCATCTGCACCCAGACCACACTGGTCAGCCATGTTGTGAGGGGGAAAGCTTGAAGAGAGTTGAGCTTACCTTGAATTTGATCCATTTTAACTTCCATCGAGTTCATGAGTGCCGAACAATTCATGTAGCTACCCTAGAAAAAAAACGACCCGTTAACAAATACATTAGCACTAAACCAAATTAACCAAAGTCTCCATACCTTATCAGGTTCTTCCTTTGTGATGTTTGGGTTAGTGGTAGGCAAACAAACCTTCACGGACCTTGCCAGTGTGGCATGGTCCTTGTGAATCGGATTCCAAGCGAAAAAGTTGCGAGTAATCATGTCATGTTCAGTGTATTGCGTGTGTGGGTGATGTCATCTCGTATGTGTGAGTAGCCTTAAATGGAAGCAGTTCAAAAAGGTTCGGACGCGTTCGGACGCATTCAACGCGTTCAAGGAATGCTGAACGCTGGACTGGACCATCGGTCCAGTTCAGCCTATACTCTGAACGTTGAACTGGACCGTGGTCCAGTCCACAGAAGGTCCGGTTCGAACCGCAGTTCAGAACCGAACCTCCGCATCACTAGGCTACTCGACCTGGATGGAATGGCAGATGATTAGGTCCTGTATTCATGCTATCTATACCTGTAAACATCCCAGATTTGTGTATCACACCTTAATTTGCCTAGTCTTCCAAGTTGGCTGTGTTATGTATATCCTTTGATCAAATATTAGTCTTTTTTGCTCGTAATACCATCTAATGTGCGCAATTCGCTATGCTACATTCGAAATATATTCTCTGAATTTCTCGATATTGCCTTTGAATTCATGATAATTATCCTTTATATTCAAGGGAGTAAAAAAGTCTTTCTAAACTAACTAATCATTCTAAAGCCCATAATTTGACATAATTCGAGAGGATTACCGAGAATTATCATAGTTTAGAGTAATTTCCTGGGGGAGGGTTTTCCTGATGGACAAGGATGAAGTTGGATGTGTGAGCAGTGAATAAACGCGAGTGAAAAGTCTTGTAGTTCCGTTTGATGACTCTATGAGTCAGGGCAAGTTACCTAGGTCAACCGCCCCCCGACAGGTCACGTGACTTCACGTGACTTATGAACGATGTGTAACAATGACTAACACACGATGCTTATCTTTGGCGATAGTATGTAATTGTATTGTATGTTCTTTTGAATCTGATGTTCTGGTAATACAATTATGTACTTTCATCACTGGCGGTTGATAGCGCGGGTGCGATAGAACATCGCGTTCGATGTTTCCCTTTCCCATGTTGTTGGACTCCTCTGCCGTGACGAATTCTCTCGTTTCTCTCGACCAAGGCAATTCTCCATCAGGCGGATGAATGATGCACCCTCATGCTCGACGGCATTGAGCATCCTGTGATCGTTGAACTGGATTTGATACTGGAGACCATCACAAAAATCACGGAGGTTTTTGATGTGTGCCTCGAAGTGTTCTTGAAAGGTGCGTGTATCCATCCGTCCGGCCGCTGTATCCACAAACTCATCTTCCGCTTCTTCATTTTCCCTATCAAATATATTTCCCTCTACTCCAGTTGGGTTCTCGTGGGCGTCCTCCCCTCCTCTCACCGAGTATTGCAATGTCTGCTGTACCATGGAATCGGGAGGAAGGCTGTCACACAATGGAACGAGTGATGGGTGCGACCAGAAAGGTAATGTTCGGTTACGTTGAACTTCCAAGAAAAACACTGGGCTAACTATATGCACGTCTTGCACTAGATGTTTGCAGACAAGGAACCGGCTCTTGACGAAGTGCGGGCAGGTGCACATCCACTTTCCAACATCGGGGCGATATTTTGCATTCATCGGCATTGTTATCGGTGTCTCGAGCGCTCGTTGCCATTCGCTTTTGAATGATTTGCGCCATGACGACAATTCCCGAAAACGGCCAGTGTCGTGGAGTAAGTGATCTAATTTTTTGGAGTATGATGGTGCGAGCTTGGTGACTAAAATCCATGCCAGAAGATCGATACGAGGCTTCGAAAAATGGTACAAATAGTCAACCTTGATTCAACGCCAGCTAGAATTCGAACGGTAAGTGCATGTTATATACTTATTGAATGATTTACTCACTGGCTTTCCATTATCATAGTCATCTTTAGTCTCGGTACCTCCATTGGTGCAACTGCTCGTGCCCAAAGCTCCCACCGGCCACGTCGATACCAATTCTCCCATAGGTAAGCCCAAACCTCGCAAAGATTGTTTTCTTTGCAAAATGTATACATCTGTTTGACCGCCCACTGACTGGATGCCAACAGCGCTTGGATGCGAGTAGCCCGGTATTAGTGGATGGGCACAAAAGTGGTGCTCGATCAGTGCAATTACCGTTTCACGAAGGTGAGTGGGACAAAATACTCTGGAATGAATGTCTGCTGATCGTTCTTCAAGACCTTTCTTTGGTATCTTGATTTTGATTGTTAGCGGATTTCTGTTGGTATTGATTTCATCATCCACTGAATCAACATCATTAGGCTCCGAATCTCTGCTGGAACGGAGCTGAGACAGGTTTGGGATGCAAATTGACAGTGATGGCACGGCCTCGTCCTCAGGGTGGATTTCATCGGGTTCGAGAAGGACACCACCCTCGAATTCTCCAGTGTCTGCAGTACCTGCGGGTGCGAATGAGATGTCGATGAAGGGAAACTCGTGGTTTGCGCGAGCAGGCTTGTATGGAGTTGTTGACAATTTTGATTTTGCTAATCGTTCTCGAATGGCTTTCCGCAGGTGCCACCAGCAAAGCTGGATCTTTGCCATTGGCCAGACAGATTTGGACATGCTGATTTTGGCCATGTCTTTATCGACATGAACAAATCGTGGAATGATGCCATACTTGTCTCGAAGGTAAGTTGTCCATCGTCGCAGTGCTGTTGTTCGTTTTCCAATTTCGATTGCAGTTGCAGTCGAAAGCAAGCAATATGATAACGGAAAGCCAGCATTATCAAATTCACCGAGCACGCTATACAGTTCTAGGTGTTTAGCATTTGTGTTGTCTGACGATTTATGTGAGCCATGGTCAATATAGCTAACCAGAACACCATTACTCACATGTCGCATCAAGGCCAATCTCGACCACCTTCCCTTCTAGCCGCTGGGTTATCTTTTTCATCCCCCAACATAGTTGCTCCACGCCATCCGCCAATTCTACATCAAAGACATCAATATCTCGACCAAATTCGTCCAACAGCATCTTTGCTGAGGTAAGCTGATCTGAATCTTTTTTCCAGAGTATTTCGCTCATCTTCGTCCATGCAAAATGTACCTGTGATGCTGTGATACGAGGATAAAGTGCCTGGATCTTCGGGGCCAATGAGCTCGGACTACTCCACTCAAGCTGGTCACGGATAATCTGGGTCGCATCTGATGGCATAGCCACATCGTAGTAAGGCACATGTGCATCATGATGCCTCATCCTAATGGATAATGTGCGCGTGTTAATTTGGTTACCCATTCTATTGCAGCAAGATATGGTAAGAGCGCTCCGACAAGGGAAGCACTTCATTCCAATTGTATCACGGTGTTTGACACCTTCCTTCTGGCTTGGCCGGGATTTCTGTTTCTTGTCCTCATCTTGACAACACCATAGAATTGTCTTGTGTCCTGTCTTGAGGGGGTAGTTGTGTTGTACCCTGTAAATATCACGGTAAGCGTCAAAACCATGCACCTTATTCGACTTACCTGAAACGATATCCGGTTGTCCTCCAGACCTCAAGTGCTGCCATTTGGACCCTCTCTTTTTCACTTGTGATTGGATCCTCAGGTACAAGGTAACTTCCATGAAATTGGACATCATTTGAGCTTTTAAACGAGGTTCGTAGGGCTGCGAATAGACACTGAGCATTCTCATACTGTGATAGCATGTAAGTACCCTTTTCCTTGAATCCATCTTGAATACTGACTAGGGTGGATTCATCATTGGACTCTGGGTCTGCTGCTTGACTTGTGCCTTCGTCTATATTGCCGGTGGGAGGAGATGGAGCAGGACGGGGAGCTTCTTGTTCCTGTTCTTGTTCTCGCTTCCTCTTCCTCCGAGCAGCAGTACTAAGTCTGTCTGCATCCCGACACTTTTGACAAGTCATCTTTGGGTCATCATGGGGTAGCACTCTCTTGCATTTTGATTTCGAGCATATCCTTTGGTTAGATGACGAGTCTCGGTTCATGTAGGTAGAGTATCACACTTTTCGGTAGGCATCACACAATGTTCATCATGGCACATACATAAGTTCCCAAGGTCACGTGATAAGTCACGTGACCTGTCGGGGGGCGGTTGAGCTGGGACAGCTGAGTCAGGGCTCATAACCTGTTAACAGTGGAGCTATAAGACGAGTCTCAGCGTCGTTAAGAGAACCACTGTATATTAACAATACCTATAAGACGAGTCTACAGATGAAATCATAGTAAGAACAAGACGGCGTGCAAACAGTACATGAGACATACCTCAGCGTCGTTAAGAGAACCGCTGAGGTATGAGGGAAAAGAAAAATGCGAGCTTATAACTGTAGTACAGAGTCCGAGATACCAAAGACCAGAAAAGGAAGAACGACGATAGCGATGACGTCGTTGACTCTCGACACCCCTGTTCAATCACACCTTTCAGACCATATTCGCATTATCTGTGCTGATCGCATTTATGTCGACACCGCAGCTGATATGCGCTGGGTGATGGTCCCAGTCTGTTTGATGCTATCATTGTGGTACGGCCCTCAGGCTGTGCTGGCCAGCACCGTTTTTGAGGCATTGACAATCTGTTAAAACGAACTTTACGATGATAAAATGGGAATGTACTCACAGCCATCCTCGGTGGGTGTCGGAGGTCAGAGCAACGGTTGCTGCTGATGACTCTATCCAGTTGCAAAAAATCTATGATCTATCGGCAGGTATTTGGAGAGATGCTGGACGGGTTGAAGAGCTCTCGAATCGTATTCTCTATTACTGATAGAATGTGGTGATGATGAATTCGACCCCCCTCCCCGCTACGGCCAAGATGATGAAGCTTTTCTCTAATACATCGATGATCACACCCCTGAAGATCGTTACAGCCACATAGCTTGCTCATTGTAATGTTCCCCTGAGCACAGATAGTACAAGAAGCCAACATAAACAATTCTGACCCCTCGCAACGTACCAGTCTGTGATTTGCACCGGATCTCAGGTGGCTCTGTGTGATCTGCTCGCCCTTATGGTGGAAAAAGGTCATGATTGGGCAGTGCACGTTTGACTCATTCATTGTCAAGGAAAACTACGAAATAGAACTTTTAAACGACCACGGATGATCAGTGGTCAATTGCATGCTTCATGGCCAGCATTGTGTTTGTTCCTCAGATATTCGACGGCATTTGGCGTGTTTGCCATCCCAGGCTGAAAAAAGGAGTCCATACAACACATCTATACGATGAGCGATGCCTACAGGCTTCTGTTCTGATCGACGTGACCTTGGGGCAGAAGGATAAATCGCCCTGCAATTTTTACCGTCATTCTACACATTCACTTCCCATGCCAGACATCACTGCTCTCGCCCGTCTTGGGCATCGCATTGACCCCGCGCTATTTAAGCGTGTTATGAACAAGAACAAGAACGAGCGTGCAAGTGTAGAAGTACCAAACCAACTACGCTTGCGCGACAAGAATCACTCTGCCTTTACGTAGCCGCGAGGAATATGTATCGGTGAAAATAAAGGAGAACGTGTCATATCAAAAAAGAAGTCCATATAGGCGTGAGGGCGTTACAGAGATCATTATTGTCATAAATGCGCGGGGAATATGTGCTGTGATGGGAGTCACCCGCTTTCGTAATATATTGGGAACCAATTACTTGTGAGAGATGATACCCGATGCGAAATATGTGGTAGGAAGCGATTATGATACATGGGAGCTTCCGGCCACAGGGAGAAGCACGTTTTGGCTCAGCCCAGGAGTCATGAGCTCGGTAGCTACCTCCTTCACTCTGCTGGCGCTCAGAGGAGTCGATGGTCTTGTTGACGGTGGACTCGACAATGCGGCAACAGTGGTATGTGCCCTCGTTCGGATAAATGTCCTGTAAATCGATATATACTTAGGTACAAGGACGAGTACGACAGCACTTACGTTCCAAACTTAATGAGTTCGCTCAAGTGAGCGTGTTTCTTAGCCTCCATCATGTACATGGTCGTATGCAAAATCCCATCTACGCCTTCCACATACAATGCGATTTGTTCGAGAGTCGGGTTTTTGGAGATGGTGAGGAACAAGTCATTCCAAATGGCTGGTAGTTGTGCTTTAAGACTGCGTAGTTTGGGGGCATGGCTCAGAACCTCAGCCAAAAGCCTGGTGACTGGTGTTGAACCGATTTTAAGTGCGTAGTGAACGGACTCCTGAGAACATCACAAATCAGTATGTAGTGACTGATACGAAAAGTAGATAATCATACAAGGTTAATCCAGCCGGGTACAGCCTTTGCAATGCGCTCAAGAAGGTATTTCGGGCGGGTGAGTGTGAGGTATGCATCTGAAGCTCTGCGAATGGTAAGATGCTTCAAGTCTATTCGGTCTAGTGCGTCGCATAGGGCTTGGGCATCGTGATCTTCTGCTGCATCTCCCTGAGGATTGGCTTCATAAACATCCATACAAATATCCACATCTTCGATCCTCTCACACGCCCGAAGTACACGAGCGCCCTCCAGCGATATGCAGCCTAGCACCACACGACGTACTGCACCAGCAAGAACCGGCTGGGCGATAAGCGTCTCGAGTACGCGGGCGGCATGAGCAGCGGTCGGAAGGTGAAGGGTCTGATAATATATGGGAGTCCCGATACGGAGGAACTGCCGGGAAACAAGCAAGGGTGACAATCGGGCACGGGTACTGGTGTAGGGTGTCGGATGAGCTAAGAGTGAGGAACATGGAAAGGATACTGGTTGGGTGTGCCAAGGTGGACGAACCGGAAATACTTGGGGAGGAGTTACACAATATGCAAGTATCCGAGCAAGGAGCTCCTCTGGGAATGAAGATAGCAAAGCCATTTATTGAAGCTCGTAAGTTTAAAGTTTTAACAGACGACCTGCTCGCGAGCTTTTTTGTTGAGTAGTACTTCAGTCCAAGACTGGCCTGATGGCAAAACAGACTGATGTGACTATATGACCCTGTCACAGGTTACGTCCAATTTACATATACTGTCATGATGCCGACCATAGCTGAGCGCTGAAGCTGAAGAACGAAGCCACAGTGTAAGTACTTCATTCCTACTCTTCATCGAATTGCTCACTTGGAAATAATTCAGATTATCATATATTGGAGTGCGAAAACAAATTTGAAAATGAGTCAAGCTCGCGTACCAAAATTGTATTGACAATCGACAAGTCATGAGTCACGACGTCTACGCCAGTTGTCCGCCGTATGATGAAAAGGGGGCATCGCTGGTGCCGGGCGCTATTGTTTGAAGGCTCACTAGCGCTCACTGGGAGCTCGTCACATAGCGTCCAAATCAATACTTATGGAAACACGGCGAGTATGAAAAAGTATACAAGGGATCCCAGGCAGGCTGCTTCCGAACAAGTTTGTGCAAATATACCACATACTGGCCGCAGTCAAAGTCTGATATCATTTGCATCCAGGCCGCAAGATCTTTGTCGCTGGGACTGTACTATCGGCTGGTCTCGTCCATACATGTCAGTAATTGGATATTCACGGGTCTTACTATGTCCGAGTCTGGTTGCATCGGCTCCACTTTTACGACCTGAACCTCAGGCTCGAAGCTAGAACCAACACGGAAACATAGGGACGCACCCCTCTTGCCCCGCCCAATCCTGACCGTCTTATAGGAATCTTACACTATCACTCCGATGTTCCGTGACTTTGCCAGAGGCCCATCTTTCCCGGCTAGTTGTCGTCGATCTATAAGCCTAGTACGTCCTCGATGGAAAGATTGTTCGAATCGTGAGTTTCTCCATCGCAAACCTCGTATAATAAACGCTGCAGGTTACGATCAGGATCATTTCTGAAATTCTGAAAACGACAAACGCGTCACTGACTCGGAATTGTATCTTGCGGTCAGGCTCCTTTTTTTTATCCTGAGCAACCGCTGCAGAGTGTTCGGTTCATGACAGCCTGGATGCAAAACGTCACATGACCTCTGACACTGTGCCCACTAACCTCATGGAGATTGTGGGGTAAGAAGGGCGATCAAAAATATGGGACTAGGTCAAAACTAGGTCAATAATGAACATACCCCTAATGACACTTGCGCTCTAATGAAAAAAAGCTCAAATAGAATCGGTGCATGGTATTCTAGAAGCCAAGTGAGTCGTCACTCAAGACCGAGACTCAGACGAAGGATGATGTCGACATCAGCATCTGGAACGTACTAATGGAGCCTTCAGGCAGGTATAAGCTTGCAACATATCCTGCCATTGATTTCTATCACCCACTCAATACTCGACAAAATCAACCATCAATACATCTCACACAATGGCACCTCCTTCTTCAGGCAGTTACAAGATCCAGAATTTTCTGCATAAAGACAGGTTTGTTCACATGAAACAAGACCATACTGTTGTTGGCTCGGATCACGGTGATACCGTACGCGTTGCATCATTGGCGTAGGTCCTATGCTCATCAATCCTCATAGATCGAGGTCTCTGTCAAAAACGAAGTTTTGGGCCTCGTAACTCTTCATGATAAAGCAAGGAACAAGTATCTTGTCATCGATGAAAAGGTTTGTCTATCTGATATTGATATATGAGAGTCCGCTAACGGCGGGAATGATAGAATGGTGATGTCGTAGGCAGCTCCGAGCCTCAGGAGCTACAGCTCTCCACCGAGAGTGGCCAGCCTAATGATAGGAACTATCTGTGGGTATGATTATTGTTGTTGATAATGAGAATTCATTCGTCTCGTTCTATAGAATCCATATCATGAACGTCAACGAAGTGTGGATCCTCAATGGAGACAAAGACAATACTCCGGTTTGTTTTTGATTTTGGGGCGGCTTTATAACCAATGTCACACCAGATCGTTGTTGCTCCGGCTCCTCCCCCGAACGTTGTGGACTTCGAGAAGAAGTTCTGGAAGTTTGAGGAGGCTTAAGTTGTGTCGGAATGCAAGGAAGTTTGCTTGATGTTACTGTAACTCATCGCGTCGGAGAATGCTTGTATGATTAGCCATAGGTCCTAAGGTCGTTATGTATGGAACAACGTTTGGTCGTCCTTGGCGGGACAGTGAGATGGACGGGTAGCGTGAAATCAGAAAAGACTTTGGTCCTTGTATTTTTTCGGCAACCTCGGCATTGTCTTTGGTCTCAGCATGCCGAATTGCTATTCATTACGGTATTTCGGCGATTCGTGAGCATTTTCCTAACAATCTGACGAAGAAAGGAGTTGTTTCAGTGCCAAAAGTTTAGCAAATCTGTCCAAACCTTTTCTAAGAAATCATTGTACTATGTAGGCCCTAATGCGCGTCTTCTACTATGAAACTTGTGATATTTGATCATTAGTTCAGGTAAAAGTGCGAGAATGGTTCAAGGCGGTCAAGGCGACAGGGTGAGGGACATGGGTGCGCTGCTCAGCGCTCAGTCTTCGTCATCTGCCGGCGAATTGTCTGTTTGATGTGAGTACTTGTACCTCTACGGTGGTTGAACGCCTGGAAGTATTTGCTTAACTTCTACTCAGCCTTTCCACATCGGATCTCTGGGCAAGGAAAGATCAGCGAGAGGTCATCCGTGACCGAGCGCTCTCTCACATCATTGGGATGCGTTCTCTTCTCATGCGTTGTGATTATGATACCACACGAGGTTCGCAGTCAACGTCATCAATATCTATTTCGGCTTCGAATCAGACGGACTCTGCACGCATGGCAAACACAAGACAGGCTCCAATGTAGCGCAAGCGGGTGGCTCGTCGCAGGTGGGTTTGTGTTCTTCCTTGCATGCGATATTCATACAGGCTTGTCATGGCGCGATCAGACATGGTTGCAATTTCAAACGAGGATCACGGTGATCCTCGTTTGAAATTGCAACCAGGGCAAGCCGCTCTCATCCAAATTATCCAGATGGTTTAAAGGTCGAATCCATTTGCGTAAATCCCCAACCTCATGTCAGCAGATGAGCGATGTGAAGAGAGCGAGGCGTCCCCTACCAGACTTTAGCGGATAACAACAACACCGGCGCGAGTTGGTACGAGGTGGCGCATCTCACGGAAAGTCACAAACACGTCTTGTATGCAATACGACCGCGAGCTGATTATTTGTATACAAGCATTCTTGAACAGCACATTCGTAGCGAATGACACGAGCTGCTTGCATCTCGAAACACCTATTCTACACCGATGAACCTCCAGTACTTATTGTCCTTATCAGAAGCTGCCTCAACGCGGATCTGGAATAACGTTGGTCATCAATAAATCCAAAAAAGGTCAACAATGAAAACAAACCGTGGACCAGTCTTCGCCGTCCTTGAGAAACCACACGTTGTCTTCGCCCTGTAGATGGATCCTGCAGGAAAAGGTGATGAATGAATTCTCGGTACAACTCGGACCGAAGACTACACTCACTTAAATTTATTGCCATCATTGCTGGACAACTGAAGCGTCTGGGGCTCTTCTAAGCCTACGACCTTGCCATTCTATGATTCCATGCTTTTAGCGATCTCGCATGTGTCAATACCAAACAGACCAACCTCCGAGTCGATCCCAATGTACAAATTTTGCATACTAACAAAGAGGGTCACAAGACCATCATCACTGTCCAGGACATTGACTTGGATCTAAGGGAATTGATGAGCATGCTGCACGGGAAGCACGTCACTGCGACGGTGCATACGTACAACTACACCGGTGTCGTGGCCAACAAACTCTCTATCGTCTGACATATAGGCGAATCGGTCGTCATACAACGCATTGCGGATAACGTATCTTCCGGAGTCGATCATGTTACTCGTGGTTGATTGAAGATTCTATTGAGCACTGATTTGAGAGAGGAGGATTGTTGATAGAAACTGACGACAGCCTGAGGATACGCTGCGACCTTTATAGCTGGCTGAAATCCCTAATGCCGTGATTCGTCGGAGGATAGACCAAAGTCAGTATCATCCCCCATCCAAGTCCTGGCTCCGGGATCACGACTCACCCGGCTTGGTGCACTGATCAAACACCGGATTCCGTCAGAAGAAATGTTCGATGAGGATGCATCAAATACTTCTAAATGACCGCGAGGCATTGACTGACATTATTGACCTAATCGTTCCTCGGGTCGCCTCCGGTTCATTGCTCTCGTACACTCCTAGATGTGGAACAACTGCTTCTTACCCCGCCGCCTATCCCCATTTCACAGAAGGGTATGAGCAGAGTGACCAGTCCTCTGTTACTTATCCGAAAATTCTCGCCGGTTCCCAGAAATGTTGCTTCACTCAAGATACGCACATCAAACTCACAGGAGCGTTAGAGCAAAGCGGGGACCTCAGTTTTAGATTAGTCATCGATTTGTCAGCGGATAGCAATGGCGTTGTGGCCCAAAACGGATATAATCCGAGCACATTGTAATTGGATGACTTTCCATAGGCAAAATAATCCAGAATAGATTATTTCGGAGCTTGAAATACATTTGCAATGGCAACGAAAATTTAATCTATGAGACAATAATCCCCCGTAGTCTTAATCATTAATTTAGTCCAGACCCTGGGCTGGTAACACTGCAACGCGGATGTGCCAGCACGAAATGCAGTGGTCGAGAGCGCACCGCCTCGAGATCCAGGGATCACAAGCAAATTTTCGTTGCCAGTTGGTGAGGATTGGTTGATGGTCAGCAGATTGGACAAGATCGGATGCACTGGAAGCAGCGTGGTCAGGTTAAAAGTCCTTTAGCTGGCATACATGATTGTAAATGTCATACAGGGCATTTGGTATCATCTAAAAAGATGGTAAGGAAAGAGATGTTAGCAAAGTCGGCAAATGGTTGACGACGTACCTTGCAAGTGAGTGTGTTGCATGCCACGCGTGTCGAGCGAGGCTTATTATGTCAGCAAATATCGCAGGTGTTAGTGGCCGGAAACGGAAAAAGTCGGATAATCTAGTTTGTAGGGGGCCCCCCCCCCCAATAGATTAAGGTTTATTAGAGGGGGGCAAACGAAATACCGTTGCAAATTGGGCGGAAATGAACAGCGGCATCGCGGCACACCTTCCTAATGTAGTCAGATTTATGATATGATATTCTAATCTACATTTTTCGAGCCTGTGGAAAGTCATCCATTACAGTCGTTTGCATTAAAAAGTTCACCCCTTGATTTGGACGCAACATCTTTGTATGTATTTGTGCCCACAAAAAAACCTCGAATATTATTCTCAAATGTGTTTGCCGGGTGACCTGTCACACGAGAACTATATGATGTAACGATATCATGTCTCCACACCTCACAGAACAGTTAAGGGAGAGGATTATTGTCTGGCATTCTAAGACAATTGCTGAAATAGCTCAACTTGCTGGGTGCAGTCAGCGAAGTATCTACAAAATTCTGACAGACTTCACCGAGATTTTGGACAGACAAGAGATCCATTTGTTCATTGCCGTGGCAAGCCTCGTACTCTCAACCAACAGGACCTGTCATTTATCACATCCATTCTCAATGCCAACTCATCCCTACCCTATTTCCTTGACGAAATTTCAAGAGCAGCTGCTTGAAGCACGAAATGTTTCAAGTCTCAATTCCCACGCTCTCGCACAGCCTTCATCGGCTTGCAGTCACGCACAAACGGACATCAAATTTTCAAGGCAGCAGCAGCAGCGAAATGAGTTGCTGCGTGCAATGGCTGGCAGAATTTGCCAAAGAAAAATGAAGACTATTATCAATCAGCTTAAAACGAGGCTTGGTGTCCGATCGATACTGCGCAGTGTGACAGTGGCCGATGTGGTTAGGGTTAGAGTGTACATTCAAATTTACCCACCAAATACATACAAAGATGTTGCGTCCAAATCAAGGGGTGAACTTTTTAATGCAAACGACTGTAGGCGAACGACAGCTTGAATGGAAGATTACGTGTAAGGGGACCAACTCAATCAATTCTAACCCCAGGCTCTTGCCCTGTTACTCATCTTGTTCCCGAATTCAGATATTGATGTGTTCCCCAGATATGTGATCACCACCATCAATGGTATTGCATATGTTTGAAGGAGTAATATCGACGCTCATACTGTGAGTGAAGCAACATTTCTGGGAACCGGAGAGAATTTCGGACAAGTAACAGGGGACTGACCACTTTGCTTGTACCCGTGTTTGAAATGGGGATAGTCGGCGGGGTAAGAAGCAGTTATTTGACATCTAGGAATGTACGAGAACAATGAACCGGAGGCGACCCGAGGAATGATTAGGTCAATGATGTAGGCCAGTGCCTTGCGGTGATTTGGAAGTATTTGATGCATCCCCATGAGAAGATTTCCTCTGATGGAATCCGGTGTTTGATCAGTGCACCAAGCCGGGTGAGTCGTGATCCCGGAGCCAGGACTTGGACGGGGGATGATGCTGACTTTGGCCTATCCTGGGACTAGTCAGGCAGCTATAAAGGTTGCAGCATATCCTCAGGCTATCGTCAGTTTCTTTCAACAACCCCCCTCTCTCAATCAGTGCTCAACAGAATCTTCAATCAACCATGAGTGAAATGATCAAACCCGGAAACTACAGGATCGGCAATGTCATGTATAGCCAGCGATACGTCTGTATGTCAGGAAATAAAGAGTTCGTCGGCCACGACGTCGGTGAAATTGTACGCATGCATCGTTGCAGCGACGTGCCTCCCGTGCAGCATGCTCATCGATGCCCATAGATCCGAGTCGATGTCATAGACGAGGTTGAGCATCTTGCGACCCTCTTTGATACTGCGACAAATTTGTACATTGGGATCGACATGATGGTTGGTCTGTTTGGTGCTGACACATGCAAGATCGCTAAAAGCATGGAATCATAGAAAAGCAATGTCGTAGGCTTAGAAAAGCCCCAGGTGCTTCAGTTGTCTAGCATTGATGGCGAGAAATTCGAGTGAGTGCAGTCTTCGGTCCCAGTTGTACTGAGAATTCATTCATCTCCTTTCCCTGCAGAATCCATGCACAGGACGTAGACGACGTGTGGCTTCTCAAGGACAACGGAAACTGGTCCTGGGTTTGTTTTCATCGCTGACCTTTTTTGGATTCATTGATGACCAACGTTACTCCAGATCCGCGTTGAGGCAGCTCCCGCGACGGACAACAAGTACTGGAAGTTCGAAAAGGTGGAATAGGTGTTTCGAGACGCAAGCAGCTGATGTCGCTCGCTCTGAACGTTCTGTTCAATATGATTAGCTCGCGGTCGTGATGCATGCAAGACGTGTTTGTGACTTTCCGTGAGATGTGCCACCTCTACCAAATTGCGCCAGTGTTGTTGTTATCCGCCAAAGTCTAGTAGGGGACCCCTCGTCCCCTTCACATCGCTCATCTGCTGATATGAGGTTGAGGATGCCAGGCGTTCACGCAGATGGATCCGACCTTTAAATCATCTGGAGAATTGTTGTATTTCAATAGATGCGGATCTGGAAGACTATAAGCTACAGTCTCCCTCGAGTCAGAGTTTTTCGTTGGCAGGCTCAATAGAAGGAAGGCAATCGTTCCTTCTCTATCAAGCTGTCTCCATCCCATTAGACAGACCAAACCGAGAAAAGATATCGAGGACTCGACTCCGAATCCGAATCTCGATGCTATTACACGAATAACATTGTGCTCACGTAACTGGACGTGATGTCGACCCTTTGGCAGTGCATGAGAGTGGCTTGCCCTGGCTGCGAACGAGGATCACCATGTCCGATCGCGCCATGACAAGCCTGTGTGGATATCGCATGCAAGGAGAAGACAAACCCACCTGCGACGAGCTACCTGCTTGCGCTACATTGAATAGTGAGGCAACTGAAGCTCGTCGCAATGAGGCGTCTTGTCTTGTGTATGCGTGCGAGTCTGTCTGACCCGAGATAAGCATTGACGTCGACTGCGAACCCCATGTAGTATACCACAACGCATGAGAAGAGAACGCATCCCAATGATGTGTGAGAGCGCTCGGTCACGGATGGAGACCTGTCGCTGATCTTTCCTTGCCCAGAGATCCGATATGTGAACAGGCTGGGTAGAAGTGAAGCAAATACTTCCAGCTGTTCGACCGTCGTATGCTCCCGCCAACAGTTGAGTCATCCATTGGAAGCTGGAAGAGTTCAGCGCACAATAGCACAACACCAAGAGCACTTAGCAGACCCTGGGCCGATAAAGTCAACCTGGCCTGCCCACACGAAACCACCGCGCACAAGAAATCCGGCCAGAGGCTTTGCTGAGTGCATACTCGTCGCGCAACTGCCGAAACAATTTATTCGTCTGTTCCATGGAACACGTACCGACAGAATAGGCAGCTTCTTGCAGTCCCGACTGGAGTCGCCCTGCAATGTGCAATACCTGCATAATGTAGATATCACATACACACAACAGAACCTAGAGTAACCAACGTACGCATACATAAAATGGTAACGGAGTTGAACTAAACAAAAGAGGTGCTAGCACCATTGACGCATAGCGGTTCCATCCGACAAGAGTGCACGGCCATGGTCTAGAAGGTTGAAGATGAAAGTTATTGGGACAGGTTGAAAATAAGGGTGAAAGACGGCGACAAGGAGATTACGGACAATACGGCGAAGGGACGTGATCGATGTTGGGGGCGAAAAGACAGGGATACAAATCGGTGATAGCAGATAATGATAGGAAGAAGATACATTTGTCTGCAGCGGATCTAGCTGGATCCATCCACCATCATGGATGGATGATTACAGGGCGATATAATTAAACCTAAAATATATTGTAAATATTCTGGGCACCGAGTAAGAAAAAACTTACATCGGTTTCAGCAACTGGAGCTTCAGCAGCGGCAGCTTCTTCCTCTAGCTCTTCTACAATGGTCTCCGGAGCGGGGACTGGGTCCTCGTTTTCATTTATTGGGGCTTCAGCCTGACAATCAAGATAAGCATGATTTTAAATCAAACGAAGTATGACCCACCCTAGATGCAGGCTTCTTTGAGGCTGCTCTTGAAGCGGGTTTCTTGGCAGTGGTGGAGAGTGGTTTGGCGGATGCTCGAGACGCAGGTTTCGTGGCCTTAGAGGCAGGTTTTGTGGGGGCTGCCTGGGAGGCTGGCTTTGAAGCGGCTTTGGATGCAGGCTTCGACGCAGCCTTGGATTCAGGTTTAGCCTAATGGTTGGTTCAGTATACTGAGATACGCAGTAGAAAAAATAGAGGCAAATAGACCTTTTTGGCGGCGGGAGCCTCTTCGCTCTCTGGCTGAGCGCTCTCTTCCGCAGCTTTCTCAGCAGCAGTACGTTTCTTTCCCCTGGCAGACTTGGGTTTAGCGTCAGCTTCACTGTCTTGTTTGTCGTCATCTGCAGTAGGTTTAGGTTTTCTTCCCCGCGGTTTCGCGGGAGCCTTCTTGGGCGCTGGGGGCTTGTCCCGACCAGCAAGGCGGGATGAACGGCGAGCAGGATTATTGTCGCCGTCAGTAGCTGTGGTGCCAGCGGGCACGGAGTCGTCTGCAGGCGCGGCGGTCGCAGCGGCTTTGCGGGGCATCACGATTGATGGATTGTGGGTGAAGAAAAGTGAGTGTGGACGCGCGCGACACCCTATCACTTTTGAACTTTATCTAGGACATCAACAAACAATACTCGATCACCTGACCAAAAGCGCGTATACAGCTACAAACAACCACTAATTTGCGCACGGTCCCGAACCGAGGCAAGCTTAAGCTTACGGCCTTACTTAAGTTGAATACTCGTAGTAATCGGTTCTTTTTAGCTTTAAGTTGCGGAGATCCTTCTGTTCGCTCGATTGAGAAAATCCCCCTCAGCAAACAGTAAAACATATTCTTTTTCACTCTATTGATTTATTGACTTCTACACTACAAGAAAGCACCTACCAAATTCGAATGTCTGCTCATTTCGATGAGACAGTTTCACCAAAACTTGAAGTACGCAAACAAAAACAAAACGATACCCTCGATCACAGCTTGGCCAATACGGCGTCAGCACCAGAAACAGTCACTCCGAGGCCAGGCTCGACCTAGTACGTAGGCCAGTCATCAATATCCCCATTATTATTGTGTTTGCAGGAAATACACGAACCTCGACGTATTTGACGACCAAGTCGTCTATGATCATGGCGTATCGTGCAGTACGGATTCCAAATTTGCGCGAGGAGAGGTCGACACTTAATCCAAGGCTACCTGACCACGCGGCGTTGGGGTCAGAGAGGGTGATTATCTACGCATGTAAACTCTTTCATTTGCTCTTGGGATGACCTAATGGTATGGAGGATTTACCTTGTCTGTCAGTCCCTCAACACGTCCCCATCCGCTCAGAACGAACGGATCATTAGCAGCGACGACAGCGATGACGTCGACACCCTTGGCTTTGAACTTGTCGTAGTTGGCAATGTAAGGCGGGAGGTGGTTGATGTGACAAGTTGGCTAACAGGATGGGGTAAGTTCGATGATCAGAAGAACCTTGGGAATACATACGGTGAAAGCACCAGGCACTGAGAAGAGCACGACCTTCTTGCCCTTCCAACTGTCAGTCGAGAGCTCAATAGCTTGTGGTCAATCTGATAAGCCTTATTCTACGAGTACTGGCAGGAAACAGACGCACGAATACCACATGCTGACTATGCGTGACCAGACATGTCAGTAACGACAATATTAGAATTCGAAGCGATATGACTCACATGATCAGCTAGATCTTCGGTGAAAGGGACGGTACCGAAGGTGCCCTTGGGAATGGTGTCACCGACGGAGATCTTGGGGGATGCCATGAGCGAGCTTGGTAGTAGAAGGAGCAAATAGGTAACAAGTCGATGAAACACTTTGGTTGACGACAGGAGACAATCTACACCTTATCTAGTGTACGATTTAGCGGAGTTCGGAACACACGCCAAGTTGGTAAGATCAATCATCACACACCTTACCAATATCTTCCCAAGTACTAACTATTATGTTTCACACTTTGGACTGGCAATCATTGAAGCGCTCAGCGAGGTTTACACTACAGTCATGCAACCGTGATGAGTGGGTTCTCTTTCGTTATGATTGCGACGTTAGATGCCGTTTGGTATTAATTTTACGGTCAATCCGCGTGCTATAGCTTGTTAGCTCCTTTGTTATAAAATCATCACCATCCACTGATATTCAACTTGTGTCGGCACCGTATGTTATGGAAAGTTGACATTCATACTGATCATTTGGTGAAGTCCTTTTTTAAGAATTGCTCACCTCGATCTCAGAAGACATGTAGGGATTGTGAGTACTTTTCAAAATGTCCTGTGCGAATCAGTGCGAACAATTTGGGCACAGAACCGGCTGCCGAATAACGATTGTCATCGGAACTTCTCGACTGACCACAATGTTCAGAGGTGCAACTGTGAAGATAGCCCATAGCTCGACAATCCCTGTCCCTGCGCTGATAGGAAATGAGGAACTTAAGCCTCTCCAAGATTTGATTACAGCAGAGAAGTCGGTGTTGGCTTCGTGAGTCCATCAGACTCCATCTCGCATTTGACACAGCTATCAATGAAGCTTCGAGGTAGACTACAAAGGTTGAGCTCAGACTTTTTGAAAGCTGCTGACTCCATGAGGACATGGGCAATTTCTGAAGGAGATGACCTTTCTGTAAGTCTTGGCCTTGCCTCAAGATAAACTGAACATCGAACGGGGCTTCAGGATATATTGAATTCATCCAGAACACTCCTAGCACACTTCTCAGGGGCGCTCAACCGCTACAGCTCTATTCAAAACATCGTTCGAGACAACATGAAGGCCGTGCGTACGCGTGAAGAATCCCTTGACAACCTTCAACGGCGCCGGCGGCGTACTGCAGCCTCCGTAGAGAGTATCAGGAAAAAGCTCGCCCGAATGACCCAGGAGACCAAGGCATTCGATGCACAGATGGACGCACTAAACATTTCACGCGAAGCCTTGCGACATTTGGATGCAAAAATCGCGCACGAACGATCAACGATCGTCGCTTTCAAACGTAAATGCACAAAAAACTGGCTGACATTAAAGTTTGGAGGTCTTGTAGAGTGTTGCGAGAAGGGCATGGTATGTTCTGCACGCCATCTAGGTCAAGACTTCATGGTATATATCTGAATATCTCAACAGATTATAGGGGAGACAGGGAAGCGAATGGCTGTTGTGGGTAATGCCCTATTACTTACCAGTGCTCAGTTCTCTAAGAGGAGCGACGACATCAGGAACTTTCGGAGTCACCCAAACATCCATATGTAGGGCAGGAGCACATGACCTCATTGCTGTCTGAAGCCCAGCATCGCATTGTGCAAGTTGTATTTTCTGGAACGCCCTCCGGTTCCGAGACACCCGAGACTCCACACCCACCGATTTCTCAAAGTCGTCCGGATTGCTTCAAGGATCTTCCAGAGATTCGTGATGAGCCCTTTGCTGCCGTGATATCCGTCGATCATCTCCCTTCTAACAGCCACCGATCATCGCTTGACCATGATATGATGCCAGCTCCCGTTCATGTGGTATGTTCTCATGATCAATCTCACAAGGAGCTCATGTGACCTTTTTAAATAGCTTTCGGGAATTGGCCCGTCGACGACTTACACGCCAGACTACGGCTGTCGGCCAGAGTTATCTCTCTCATGTTCTGAGCTATCTTTAGCTCCTAGCCGCAGAAGGACGACAGGGAATTGTGACAATAGAAGATACTCCGCCTTGGCTCGAAGTAGATTCTTTCCCGGCTTCAGACTTGATAGTATCGCGGAAGGCGATGAGCCTTCGCCTTCGCCATCATCTATGTCCAGTGATATCGGGCACATACGGTCTTGTCTGAGCCCGATCGGCCCGCATACAGCAAACCTAGAAACCACTTAATCGTCGAGCGGCGGCATTTATGAGGAAATATTACCTGGGCAGTGCCCACCCTTTTCAAGTCTATGAGTTTGAGGTACGGCGCATACAGCCTCATTGTTCGGGTGAAAAGTTAATTATTCGTGTCTGTAGTGAATTACTCGTATTCGTAATACGTATCCATGCTAAATGTAATGTTGTGGCAGCGAGATGCAGACAGGTCGCCACGCACGCAGTACTAGGTGCAAGGTACGTGACCGGGGTCAGGGAGCTACATTGCCGGTCGCACAGCAAAGGACTGCTAAATTCTAAAAGTCCAAGTTTACTTGGTATCTGAGTACCTAAACCTTGTCTTAAACGGGACTT
>NW_024542293.1:0-24561 GCF_016758785.1 Suillus bovinus
GCTGGAAATGGGCCGAAGCCATGCGTATAACCACAAATACGGAGAATATTCCGATGATCGAGCTTGGCGCATATCCTAAGTTCATGCATAATCCTCTACGAAGTGGCGCCCTGTGGTATAAGTGACGGACTCGATCTTTCGGTGAGACACTCGCCTTGATCTTTTTGGTCTTCGCTGGCCCAACTTGATCATCAGCGTACATGTGCAATGCTTTCACAGCGACCTGGAAAATGATAAAATTTAGACAGATGGACAGACAAAAGACGGCAAATGAACTTTGATCGAGCTAGGACCTTTGTACAAGCTGCATTTCCAGATCTCTCCGAACCCGCCACGAGCAACAGCGTAGTCTCCATCCTTAAATATATATTCTGAGAGGTCTTGGAGCATTGTTATGGAATCGTCAGGCTCGACATCAGAAAACACAGTGTGGGAGTGTGTAGTGGAGGGAAGGAACTCGCGGGGGTCAGGGAGTAACTGGGGTAGCTGTGAAGCTACTGTGGAAGAGGGAATTTGCGATGGATGGGGAAAAGCTATGGCAGGCAATATTGTTGTGTTTTCAGGATCTTCTGTGGGTCCTCTTAAGCGTGCAATGGTCTGTAAAGGAATGTTGGCACACAAAGTGAATGTTTGTGGGGAATGCATACTCATACCCGAGCAAGGACTTCGGGTGGAGTATCACAGATGTGAATCTCATCGTCATTTTCGCCATAATATTTGGAGTATGTTGTGTAAGCCAGCTGGCGTGAGTCGGGTGAGAGGACAAGCAACCGCAGATTCTTGATGTCAAAGGAGGCGAGGAGCTGTCGGGACTCGAAAGCCCAGAGCTTGATGGTGTGTTCATCAGCGCTGGCCAGGAGAGTATGGTCAAATGACAGTGCGAGGCTGGTGACAGACCTGGTGTGCCCTTTGAAGGGAGTACCAACAGTTTTAGTGTCGATGCGTCAAATTCGTAGATTGAGTGGTCATGGGCCCTGAAGGTGAATGCGGCCAATATATTTTTGTTGTTGTTTGTCCAGAATATCGGCGTAGATGTGTAATCTTCTCTCTTGAGTGTGACATCCAATGTCTGTGATCGGACATCCCAAATTTCAAGGCACGACCCCGATCTGACCGCAAGCTTCTTGCAATCTGTGGAAATTCGAATTGTGTCCACCCAACTGGCGTTCCTGAATGGACCGGCCACAAGTTTTCCGGTGTCGAGATTCCATATCCGCGTTGTTCCATCGGCTGACCCACCTGCCATCAACGTGTTGTCCTCAGAGATATCGACGCATTTGATCCTCGATTCGTACCCTCCGAATCTTTTCACCACCCCAGTCCCAACCTCACAGGCTGTCAGCTCCGATCCACCACCAGTGACAATCCATCGACCATCCCTCGACACCGCCACTGCAGGTACCTCTGCCTTGTAAACACCTCGCGCTTTCACAATTTCCTTGCCCGCCTTCAGATTCCATTGCCGAACGGTCTGGTCCCAGGATCTGCTGATGATTCGCTGGCCATCTGGAAAATAGGACATAGATGCGATCATTTGATCATGACCCTTTAAAGTTATGGATGGTTTCAGAATCGATTCCGTCTTTGTCGACATAGAATCCATGGCTACGTCTCCGCGAGCGAAACTGTGAAATAGTCAGGTACGAGCAAGTTTTTTGACAGTTCGAAGGTGAGAGCTCCTGGTATCGATGTACTACTATCGCTGATAGTGATTTGAAGAATATGCCCCCTGGTGAAGCCAATTGTTAGTTCATCCGCGCTGGAAGTCCAAATCAGAATTTGGTGTTACCGAGAAGTTAGCAGCAAAGACGTCGGGGAGCAATGCAGTCTTGGGTGGGCGAAGGGCCTTGCGCACAGCCCTGACACACCTTTTCCGCATGACAGCTGTGCAACGCGCCTAAATCATTTCATTCATCCAATCATCGCATTTGTTTCTCCTCGCTGCATCACAGCCATCGCTAAAGTCACTGGCACTGCCATTGGTATCATTAAAGCGCCAAATCTCCTTGTCCCACTCCAACTTCATGGTTGCTTGTTTGTCGATTTCGTTTTGGCTTGGCCACCATTCCCTATCAAACTGCTCTGAGTATGCGCGGGCTTCTCATCCAAATATTTTGGTAACTTATTCCTGTCACAACCGAAGTGTCCTTTTTTTGTTTACAGATTTCAAGGTCGACATTACCATACATTTGGGTTACACACGACCAGTTGTACACGACACTGTCGAGAGTGAGAACGCGAACAGACGCGATGCGTTTATTCGCAGAGACGAACAAAGGACAAGACTGCTAATGCTGTATGTCCAAACTTCCTGCTGTAAACGCAATTCATTTGTGGTTGAATACTGATCCAGGGCATCGCAAATGGTGCAATGTGACGTGTCATCGATGCGCTCACCTGATGAATCTTCTGCTTGATTTATGAAGGATTTCTGACTGAGGTCCCCAATCAGCAGCGCGTTGCCTGTGAGTAGCCCTAGCGTTGATAATGATGGAGGATTTTGAGATATTGACTCACCCAAGAGTGCGTTAAGCAGAATTGGATCATCTGTTCATTTGTGCTGCAAGTTCGTATGAGATTTCAAATACCTTGAATAACGCGAGCGAGCTTTGGTGAGTATCATCGCGGATGTTTCACTTCGGTTATTCAATCTTGATCGTATCACAGGGACCCGCGCTTTCTTCGTGAGTTAAGGCCAATGATTGCGTTGAAGTCTTTGCAGAGCACGTCCCGACGAAAAAGAAGTGCGTAAATTTCCAAGTAATCGTTCTCTAGCTTGCTGATGGAACGTCTCTAGGAAGAAGCTGTGGAGACGTAAGGACCAGCTGAAATTTGATTATCCCTGGAAAGAGTAGACCGACACAATATACAATTACGTTTTTATTATACAGGATGAGCACTCGTGTGTATCCTGAACCCGAAGATCACCAGGCAACTACGATATGTTGTGTTGGTCACTATCTGGAGACATCACGAGCTTCAGTATGATGTCTTTGTGGTGACATGAAATCGACTTTCCCCAGTGAGCTGTCTCAAATGTCTACTTCCAAGCAACACACCCGATACTTATCACACGAGGTTTCGCGTTGACGCCAATGTGGAGCCTTTGGCATGCAGTGCGCATCTGAGAGCAGGTTGCATCGCCAAACCAGAATAACGGACTTACACTTGCCTTTGTAAGTTTCCAAGCATCATAAGTACATGATCATCTCCTTCATTACTCGACATTCCATCGCGTGGGGCGAATCTTAAAGCAACATTCGGAAGTCACCTCCCAATGCACCGCACCACCCTCACGACTAAAGCATCATCGCTTTTTTTTTTCAACCCAACGATGGGGGACAAATACAGTAATCGAGCTTTATCGTCAATATTGCTTTGGACGCATGAACGTTTACGGTGGCCACCTTTCCTCACTGCATTGTATCAAACAACATTTCTGAGTCTGCGCATATCTGACATTACAGGATACTTCGGTAGCCCTTTTTGATATCTCGTTGTCTCGCTCTATAGAATTAGCTTCGAATGCAGAAGTTGAACGCGTCAAGCTTCTATGCCCATCCACAAAATTCAACGTCGAGATCACCATGCATCTGTGTGTCGAAAACCGGAAGCTTAGAAACAGCTGTCGAGTATCCTCTGAATCGCGACGTCTTATGCATAGCGAGTTGACTATCTAGAAACTGTGCATGAGTTATGGTATAAGAGGATTGATGTGACACTCTAATGACGGCGCAACGTCTGAGCTTACACTGTAAACATATTTCTGAACGCGAGACAGTCGAAAATCAACGAGATCTGGACAGCGAGTAAAAGTCATTCTTGATCATCGTCTCAGCTCCCTCCGCCGAGGGACGGCCCCAAGGATTAGTAGACCAACATTGCTCGATGAATGGCCAGTATTGTTCGGGGAGCTCAGGATAACGAGATCGAGAGGGCGTTTCCGACTTGGCTATGCAGAGTGTGATGGGGGCATCTTTCGTGAGGTGGTAATATGGTACTTTGTTGGTGAGGACCTATCAGTAGAGTTTTTCATGTTAATGAGGGGCCAAAATTAACCCAGACATACCTGCAGCATGACACCGCCGAATGAATACATGTCGCTCTGCTCGCTTGGTCGAGCTTGAGAGCCATCCTCCCGCTCTACGAGCAGCTCAGGAGCCATCCATCGCACGTTTCCTTTGGTCGTAGACGTGTAGGAAGCCTGAGAGGCGCTTATAAACTCGGAATACATCAAGGAAAGGCCAAAGTCAGCAATACATGCAGTGCCATCACCATGGATCAAAACGTTAGGCTGAAGCTCGCGTTTCAATGAAATTGTAACAATCGATCGAGAAGATCGAACTTACCCCATTGAAGTCGCCATGGATGATATTGTTAGCATGGACTGTGAAGAGTAGTTGCATCTCGGTCCGGTAAGAGAAAAAGTCAATGACATACGATATTGCAGACCAGCTATGATATCCCTTAGCTGAGTTTTCCGTCAGTTTTGTTGTGGACTACCCGAATATGCATGGAAGGAGACTTGCCAGTTTGAATCGTCGAACAAGAGTTAGAGCTGGGCCCTCACGCTCCAAATAGGTCGTCAAGCTACCATTCTCCGCCCAAAGACTGACTATTGCAGGAAATGGGCCGAAGCCGTGCGTATAACCATAAATGCGCAGAATATTGGGATGATTGAGCTTGGCGCATATCCGGAGTTCATGCAGGATCCTCTACGAAATGGGATCCTGCGGTGTAAGTGACGAACTCAATCTTCGGCGAAACACTCGCCTTGATCTTTTTGGTCTTTGCTGGCCCAAGTTGATCATTAGCGTACACCTGCAATGCTTTCACGGCGACCTGCAAAATGATGAAATTCGACAGCTGGACAGAGAAAAGACGGCGAACGAACTTTGATCGAGCTAGAGTCAATGTACAAGCTGCATTCCCAGATCTCCCCGAATCCGCCATGAGCAACAGGGTAGTCTCCATTCTTGGTGATATAATTTGAGAGGTCTGGGAGCATCGCATTGAGACCGTCAGGCTCATCATTATGGACAGAAAAGTGTGCAACAGTCTGTAAAGGAGTGTTGGCACACAAAGTGAATGTTTGCGGGGAGTGCATACACATACCTGAGCAAGGACTTCAGGTGGAGTATCGCAGATGTAGATTCTTGTCATCACAGTCGGTGTACGTTGAGTAAGCCAGCTGGCGTGAGTCGGGTGAGAAGACAAGGTAAATGCGGATTCTGAACGTCAAAGGAGGCAAGAAGCTGACGGGACTCGAAAGCCCAGAGCTTGATGGTGTGGTCATAAGCAGCACTGGCCAGGAGAGTATGGTCAAATGACAGTGCCAGACCGCGGATACCCAAGGTGTGCCCTTTGAAGGGAGTTCCAACAGTCTTTAGTGTCGATGCGTCAAATTCATAGATTGAGTGGTCATTGGCCGCGAAGGTGAATCCAGTCAATATATTTTTGTTGTTGTTGGTCCAGAATATTGGCGTAGATGTGTAATTTTCTCCCTTGAGTGTGACATCCAATGTCTGTGATCGGAGATCCCAGATTTCAAAGGACCGCCCCGATCTGACCGCAAGCTTTTTGGAATCTGTAGAAATTCGAATTGCGTACACCCAATCCTCGCTCTTGAATGGACCGGCCACTTGTTTTCCGGTGTCCATATTCCATATCCGCATTGTTTTATCCCATGACCCACTTGCCATCAACGTGTTGTCCATGGAAATATCAATGCAGGTGATCCTCCTTGTGTGCCCTTCAAATCTTTTCACCACCCCAGTCCCAACCTCACAGGCTGTCAGCTCAGCACGACTCCAATCTCCACCACCAGTGACAATCCATCGACCATCCCTCGACACCGCCACTGCCGATTACACTCTTCCTCGTAAACACCTCGCGCTTTCACAATTTCCTTGCCGCCTTCAGATTCCATTGCCGAGCGGTCTTGTCCTCAGACCCGCTGATCATTCGCATGGCCATCCTGGAAAATAGTATATAGACTGTGATCAATTTTTTCATGATCCTTTAAAGTTATGGATGGTTTCAGAATCGATTCCTTCTTTGTCGACGTAGAAGCCATGGCTATGTCTCCGCGAGCGAAACCGTGAACTAGTCAGGTGCGAACAAGTTTTTTGACAGTGCGAAGGTGAAAGCTCCTGGTATCGATGTACCACTATCGCTGACAGTGATTTGTAGAATGTGCCCCCTGGTGAAGCCAATTATCAGTTCATCCGGGCTAAAATCAGAATTTGGTGTTACCAGGAAAGACGTCGGGAGCAATGAAGTCTTGAATGTGAGAACGGCCTTGCGCACAACCCTGACAGTGCTGACACGCCTTTCCGTATGGCAGCTGTGCAACGCGCCTAAATCATTTCATTCATAGCATTTGTTTCTCCTCGCCTCACAGCCATCGCCAAAGTCACTACAATTAGTATCATTAACGCGTCAAATCTCCTTGTCTCACCCCAACTTCATGGTTGGGTCGTTTGTATTTCGGTTTGGCTCGATCACCTTTCCCTCTTAAACTGCTCTGAGTACGCGCAGGCTTCCCAAATATTTCGGTAACTCATCTTGTCACAACCGAAGTGTCTTTTTTTAACAGATTTCAAGGTCAACATCACCACACATTTGGGTTACACACGACTAGTTATACACGGCATTGTCGAGGGTGAGAACGCGAAGAGACACAATGCGTTTATTCGCAGAGACGAACGAAGGACAAGACTCTGCTAATGTTGTATGTCCAAACTTGCTACTGTAAATACAATTGGTCATCAAAGAACAGGTCGAAGGGGTGTCCTCAAATCTCATCACCTTCAATTACCAGAGCCTGACGCCCATCACCCTTATAAATCACAAGGCATACAGTTCGCGGTCGGGGATGACATAGCAAGTTGGATAGCCGCATAGTGTATCGAAGCCGAGCAAGTCTGAACAGAATTAGGGTTCCGCCAGTTCAGCATCAGGGACAGTTACTGGCGTCGAAGAGTTTGTGGTGGACTACTGAACCGGAGCATCGCAAATGGTACAATGTGACATGTCATCAATGCGCTCACCTGATGAATCTTCAGCTTGATTGGCTTACTAGAGCGATATGAAGGAATTCATTGTCACGGTCCTCAAGCATTATCTGAATTACAGCAATAGGACTGATGAATGCAGATAGGTGTGCTCTATGTTTACATATACAATAACACTGTGACCGCTTACAGCAACTTCAACTTGTTGCCGTTTCATCCACACACTGAGGTGCACTGTGCACGTGGGTCCACGAAGCGAAAATGATTGATGGACACCTCCGAACACAGCTGGATAGCCATGACTGTGGACCTAGGAGAACATGGCTCGACAAATAATTACAGCAGCCACTGCCCTACAGATTTTCATGGGACGTGTGTATCAATACGGTATACACATACGGGTGGGATAACAGGGAAAAGAAACGCTTATATTCATCAGGTGAGTCACTTTCTCCGCTCACTTGCTGGCCGAGGGTAACATCAACGTCTCATCTGAACTCCTAACGCACTGCATTGATAATCAACTTCAGCGCTCTCGAGCAGTGAGTTGGCATCTTTCATCTCTACCATCGATATTGGATCAAACCTACCATCACCTACAGCGCGCTTGGAGAATGTGGACCCACCTCACCGGGATGGCACGACAAGAACCGGTCATTCTCACTCTTACAGTCAGTCTGATTGTATGCGTCGAATGTCCTTTTGAATCTGGGAGACAGAAATTATCTTTGTAGACTTCAGCATTCAAAGATCGAAATATGAATTCAAAGGTGATGCTCGTGGTAATTTGATCTTTAGGTTGCTTCAAACGATTCGCGGTCCTTGTCTCTCCCAATCAATGCCAGCCCCACCTACCGCACGCGAGAATTGTAGAGCTACAGGTGCCAAGCCCTTGACTAGGGCGTTGCACGCAAAGATTGCCTGACCAAGGCACTGCCTGTGGTTATCCTCTGACCGACTGAGGAGTCTTTCGTGTTCAGTGCAGCCCTGACTTGGTACAGTGCCATCCCGGATCAATCATGTTAGGATGAAGCCAGGTTCGCCAGGTAGTATGACTCACTTAGCCTCCATCATCTTGTCTCAAGAATATGGAGTGGACAAATACGCATACGTACTACATATCATCGACGGCGCAATGGTTTGTAATCATGGTGAATTGGCAGTTCTAAGTACTAGAACAGACTGACCGGCCATGGCGAAGAATCTTTGTGGAAAAGGAAGAAAGTGTAGTGACCTATTTATGTATTTACTTGTTTGGTTCACTTGGTGGATTATATGATTTCGAATGGAAAACGCAGGTTGGAGCTGTGCCGAGCTGTGCCAGTCCAGTGACTCCAGTTGGTTATTCTAAGCGAGCCGAGGTACGAGGCAGCGTAGAATTTAGTCTATGTGTTAGTAAGCGATGTGGTGCAGCGCTCTTGCTCCCGCCGTCCACATCAGCGGTACCGCTTCGACTCGGCTTGCAGTATGCTCACGCCGCAAAGCCTCGTTTTTGTTTGCACCCACCCGCCACTCCCTCTCTCAGGGGTGCAGACAAATGCTTCGTAGTTACATTATGTAATCCACTACTTACCTTTGTCCCTCGCACTGCACTCGACACTTGCAATGTCGGTGACCTGATCGGGGCCCACCCGCCCCGTCACAGCTCACCCTGCTACCCAGTTCGGGTGCATGTTTCGGGCCGAAAAACCTTTACTAACCTTCGGCCGCACTGGTCACAAGTGCGCGCCGCCTTACTTCCCGCGTGACACTTAGCGCCGACACGCATAGACGTAGCACTGTTGGTTTTCTAAGCTAGCCGAAGCATGAGAATAGCGTAGAATTTAGTCTACGCGCAAATAAGCGAGGTGGCGCAGAAAGCCTCTTGCTTCTGACCACCTCGCATCAGTCTATCAGTTTCAGTCCAACATTTAGTTTCTACGTCTTTTCGCTTTTCGAACATCTACTTTGCCAGTATGAACTCTAACAATGCAGTTAGACCCGACTATACGCTACCAGAGTTCGAAGGAGAGTGGCAACAACTAGTAGATGAAGGATTATCCGAACAGCAGGCTGCTCGATCCTTAACAGCGTTATGGAACTTTAACAATAACGCGGAGAAGGCACGATGGGCAGATAGACAAGAACGTCTAGAAGAGGCTCGTCAACGAGCTGAAGAAGACGAAGCCCAGAGGCAACAAGACCTTAAAGACGAAGAGGAAGCAACTCATTTAGAAGACAGGAAGAAGAACAAGAATAAGTACGCGCCTGTCAAACACGGAGAAGTACCTTCCGACCCTACTATTCTCCCAGCACAATACGCGACTAGGAGATTGAAAGCAGGAGATTACTGCGAGTTGCACTATTTTACCAACAAAGGCCTCGACGAGGCCAAAACTTCGGCCTTGATTGCTGAACCAGATGCACTAGTGATGCTCCCAGCATCGGACGGAGTACACTCTGGGTTCCCGCTGCAGCGGTCAAAGATCCCAAAGCAGCCCCCATTACCAAAGATGAGAATCTCACATGGGAAGAGTTTAACAAAGCGGCCCCACGCATAATTTCTTTCATGAAAGTACACGACTGGCCGGACGACAGAGTCAACATGCACATCCAATTTTGGACGGCGCTACAAGCCCACCGCTGGCGCCACGTGCCAGACGTCCTCAAGCAGAAAGCTCTATTGCTCTACCAGTCGCAACAGCATCGACGCTGGCACCTCACAGTAGGAACCGCTCAAGGTTGGAGTCTAGAAGAGATCAACCAAGACCTTTTATTCGAAGCAAGAGAGGAATTATTTAATGAGAAGCGAGACAAAGACACGGCTTTCGCAATACAGGTCAGTCAAATTAACCTACAAACTCCTTTGTAAAAGTTCGAGCGCTCATCACACTTGTGCCTCGCGCTATTTCTCCTTTTCTCCCACCGCGCACCACGCCTTATATTAAAAACTTTCCAATTGTCGGCCAAACACGTGCTGACAACCCCCCCTTTTTATCGCACTCATGCATCACGCATGAATACGCCTCTGGTTATCACAACCTGTTGGCTATGGCCAATCACGCGCCCAACAAAACCCTGGTTATCGCAACCAAACAATCCTCCATTCTGGCTCAATCTCGTGCCCACTCACTCTACGCATTGTGCGTCGTGACACTTCTGCAATCACGCAGCAAGCAGCGGCAGTTTGTTCAGCCAAAGCTTCGGAATCCCTACTTGCAACATGCAGCGTCAGCGCAACACGTGCAAGCATCCCAGAAGTGCCCTTTACCTCCTCCCGAAGAAACAACGGGTAGTAACAAAAAGGTATGCACTGATCGTGCTCCTCTTGCTTCCGGGCCCCACCCATGCTGTGCAGTATGCTTGGGACATCACTCGCACCGAATTATTGAGTGCGTGGCTGTCCGCACATGGGACAAGCAACATGAAACATTCTCAGAGTGCATCCGCAAGAGCCTGTGGACAAAGGATGGGAAACAACTCTGCACCGCATGGCAGCGCGAAGAAGGCTGCACCATACCCAGACACGATGCACGACACATCTGTTTAGGATGTGGAGACTCATCCCATGGAGCCCAGAAATGTGCTCGAGCACAGAAAGCAGAACCCACTAACACCATATAAAGTAGAAGCTTGGGCGCATGAGTTAGATAAACTCGGACTCTCTGAACGCTTTGCAAAGATACACGAAGGTCTCCGTACCGGTTTCAAAATAGATTTCCCCTCTGTCACTCATGTACAAACCCCACCTAATAAATCCTCAATTGTCGAATTCAAATCCGAGTTTAACGCAATCATCCAGAAAGAGATCAACAAAGGGAGATATATTGGCCCCTTCGAAGCAGACGTCTTAGAACACCTAATTGGTCCTTTTCAAACCTCCCCTTTAGCTATCATTCCGAAACCCAGGAAACCAGGAAAATTTCGGATCGTACAAAATTTCTCCTTCCTGCATTCTCCAAGTATGCTCTTCCCTAACCCATCAGTTAATTCATGTATAGACGCCAACGATTTCCCAACAACCTGGGGAAAATTCTCGATAATATATCATTTAATATCTACCCTCCCACCTGGTTCAGAAGCAGCAACCCGAGACATAGCAGAAGTGTATCGGACAGTCCCACTTCACCCTTCACAGTGGCCAGCAGGCGTAATCCGAACTTCAGACACTCAGTTTTGCATAGACACCTGCACGGCTTTTGGCGCCACGCCATCAGCAGGAGTTTATGGACATGTAGCAGATGCCAGAACTGAGATCTTTCGAAACCGAGGAATCGGCCCCCTAGACAAATGGGTCGATGACCATATATTTTTCAGGATAAGGCGTGAATTCCTCGAAAGCTACAACGTCAGCAGGGCATCATGGCACAAAGAATTCGCAAGAGCCGGGATGAAGCAGTCAGGCGGGCGGCTTTGGTTTGGCGAATTCTGCCAGATCAAAGGCCAAATGGAAGAATCTAGTGAAGACCATTCAAAACCTTTAAAAGATTTATCACACCGCTCGAACCGTTCAGCTCACGATGCTCTATTCACATTTTGCTTCCAGGACTTGGATGATATATCCGATCTGCTAGGTATCATTTGGGAGCACCTAAAAGATCAGTGTTTCAACACCTCCACCGTTTATATAGGTTTCACCTGGGATTTGAAACGTATGGTAGTAGCTTTGAGTCCCGCTAAAGTGGAAAAATACCTCAAGGCCATTCACAAATGGAGGAAGAGACGTGCTCACATTCTCGAGGACGTACAAGAATTGTATGGTAAACTACTTCACGCGTGTGCGGCAGTGCCTCGAGGACGAGCTTACCTCACAAGCCTCGAGGACATGCTATCAACCAATGGAGCTAGACCGTGTTACAAGAACATCTAGACGCTTGGGCCCCTACCATTTTTCTCCTAATACTCCTCGTATCAGCCCTAGCATCATACCCTTACCCCGACCTTACCCTTGTCATCCTCGTCATCCTTGCATTCCCTTTCGCCCTCTACCTGTCGCTTCAGCAAAGCCAGTACATCTGGCCGGACCCTTTCGCTGACGAAGCATACCCATGCTCCGTTTCACCACCTGACTGATCCTGTGGACAGTCCCCTTGCCCTTACCATCTGGATGGTAACCTATGACATGATGCACGACGCATCCCCTTTGCCCTGTTCCTTTTCTTGATTCTCTGACTCAGTGCGCAGTCGCACATGCGACCTATACTTAGTTCCACAGTTGCACGATCGTGCCCCTGCGCGTTTCATTTCTCATTTCGATCTATGACTCACTTTCTTATCCAGCACGTTCTACCTAGACCGAACGTGCCTTCCTATTATGGTCTTACCCTTTACCGATTGCCTCTCCCGGTAGTACGAGTTATCATCCACTAATACGTTCCCTATCCTCTATATAAACTCGCTACCATGTACCATATTCCTTAACTTGAATCTACTTGGTTCTTGACCTCCTACTCTCACCAGAGTGATCCTTCTGCCTCGCCAGCAGTCTATATTCTATCTTCTTATCTGCTCTTCGCGGATAAGCCTATAGTCTCGACCTTTGCTCATCGACTTCGTCGACGAACAAAGCCCCTGTTAACTAGTCGGACTTCTGTCCTTCTAATTAACGACGATCCTTACGATTAACCTTCGGGTGTCGTAAGCCTAGGCCGATATAGCTTATCGTCTCGCACCCGCTTGACGTAAGCTACCCGATTAGGACATAGGCGTCAAATCTTACTTGCCGAAGCCTCGCCAAGTAAGACCCCTAACCTTGGGCTAGCCCAAGGACGTCCTCGACCGTTGACGACACACGCTCTGTTTGAGCATCGCCAACAGATACTATCCAAGTCGTAACAGTTTCTGCCGCACAGAGCGGGAAAAACTGTAGGCGAAGATTTAAACTGGTGGACAGACCTTTTGCAATCAGGAGGAGTAGCGCGGGACATCTATCCTACGACCCAACTTCAGAACCCCCTAGCTTTCTCAGACGCAAGCTCAGGCATCGGGATAGGCATTGTTATAGGTAAACGCTGGAGAGCGTGGAGGCTAATACCAGGTTGGAAAACTCTCCATGGAAAACAAGACATTGGGTGGGCCGAAGCCATCGGCTTCGAGCTGCTTATCTATGCCCTCGCCTCTCTCCCAAACATTAGCGACAATGTTCTCATCCACGGAGACAACACCGGCATGGTGGAAGGATGGTGGAAGCACAGACACCGCAACAGAGAGGTCAACGGAGTTTTTCGGAGGGTCCACGAATTCCTACACCATCTACCCAAGCGTCTCGACATTACAACAGCCTACGTCCCAAGCAAGTTCAATCCCGCAGATGACCCTTCCAGAGGAATACTCGGACCCGCCCACCTTCTTCTCCCTCCCATCAGCCTTCCCACCGAACTTAATCAGTTCATCATCGACGCAACACTGCCACTATCACCCATCGAGGTACGGATGCTGCGAGAAGGAAGATACTCCATTCCCACAGCAAAGATCATCAATCGCGCACTCCTCAGACAGCAGGCAGCAGAGCGGAACAAGGCCTACTGGACAGAAGAAGAAAGTTTCATTAACTGTGCGCTCAGAGACGAGTGACTACATGAGTCGCAAACGTTTCGGAGCACCATTACCCGAGCCCCCATCAATGTCCATACCAACCCCTCAGAACTACAAACCAAACCTCACCCCTCATCCTTCCAGCTTGTGACCCCATTGTCTTGTGCGCAAACATTTGATACTTTGGGTTCCAGTAGGAAGCAGCACCAGACAGTTAGCGTCATCAGCAGGAGACCCCAACACTCACGAAGTTTCAGACGAACAATTGAACCGCATCCTAGAAGTAATGGACTCAGCTTGGGCCCTATCGACGAAGGAAACCTATGGAGCAGGTCTTTTAGTATTCCACGTTGTCCTGCATGATGTGGGAATCATGCATGGACATGAATACTAGGTGACCCTCAAAAGATAAAGTCTGTTAGCTTAGTCCTCAGACTAGTCAACCCATACCTTGGTTTCAAACCATGGTCCATATTTCCAGTTTTCCCCAAGTTTCATGATCTGAATACGTTTTGACGGAAAAAGTCTAATGTGAGATGGGAATCACATTTAGACCTAGTTGATGTGAGAAGGGAAATGAAGGTTAAGGTATAGCCTTGCCTTTGGCTTATTCACTTTGGCTAGAGAAAACCATAGAGAAAAGTACAAAGCCAATAAAAAAACCTATCCAAAAAGACCGTGTTTCAATTCCTGCCAACTGCATTATTTTTTTGACTGTGTTTCAATTCCTGCCAACTGTCTTATTTTTGCTACCTACTTTTCTCTAGTGTTTCTTTACTTTACTTTTTCATTAGGATGCTTTGACTCACCTGACACTTCATAAAATTGTACCCATAAGGTATGATGTCATTATGATGTCATAAGACTCCACAGATACTCCTGCAGGTATTCTGTTGAAAGATATTATGTCATCAAGCTCTAGATTATTCTACTCTACAATGACATCATTCATGATGTCATTTCCTTCTAGAATATTCTGCTCCACAATGACTCACTCTGACTCACTCATGGAAGGTTCTGGAATCTTTTGCTCCACAATGATGTCACTCTTGATGTCATTATGATGTCATTACTCCACATTCCAGAATGTTCTGCTCCACAATGATGTCATAGCTCCATCTTTCACTTGTATTTTATTCTTTTATTGGGTTTGACCCAATATTTTGATTGGTCCTCCTTATTTTTTATTGTTTGTGAACCTAGGTTACTTTCCCACACAAAATGTATATAAGGAGAGCCCATTCTCCCCCCAAAAAAAAATATGATCTCCCATTTGTAGCAATCTGCCTCTCAGATATTTCACTTGCAAAGTTAGTCCCTTTGAAGTGAGACAAGTGCAGGGAAAAGAATTCCCTTGAGATTATAAGTTTCTTACCTTAGAAACTTATTAGTGCCATAGACCAAGTGTTCTTGGTCACATATATTGTCTTTGAGACCCCTTTGTCTCATTGCTCTGTGCCCTTTGACTAAGCGATCTTAGTCATCTATCATATTGTTGAGACCACGTCTCACTAGTTGTCCCATAGACCAAGCGATCTTGGTCAAGTTATAGTCCCCTTTGATCAAGCGATCTTGAACATATATCGTATATTTGAGACCATTGTCTCACAGTCAGGTGTCCATAGACCAAGCGATCTTGGTCATATTTCATATATTTGAGACCACGTCTCACTAGTTCCAGTATCCAAGTCCAGAGCCTAGAAGGAGATTTCCTAGGCAAATACATTCCAGAAACTGAATTACGTGTCTAGAAGCTTATTCCTAGACAAGAGATTTGAGTTTCAATAAAGAAAAGTAAAGCTCCAGCTAGGTTGATCTTTATAAAAAGATTAGTTTAGCGAGCCTCCCAAGAACTCACACGTTATCTACCACGAAATAGGAAAAGTCGTAGACCGTGTTAATCGAGGACTGGCAAGCAGTCTTATCCAAAGTGTAATTGTGGTGTCATTACATTTACACGACTTTATATAAGACCCTCGGTTATTAAGACAACGTTTACTGCGATGTCAACGGCATAGAAGAAAGCAAACGCTGCCCAGTCAGCTCCAGTCTTCTGCTCGAATTCTTATCCAGTTGTGCAGGCGCGTACTCCGGATCAGCGCTAGCCAATTATGCAGCCGGCATCAAAGCCTGGCACTTGCTCCACAGCAGACCTTGGCTGGTCAGAGTGGGCGAACTCAAAGCAATGCTGGATGGAGCTACCGCACTCACGCCATCATCCTCTAAATGGCCCAAAAGACAACCCATTACCCCAAATTTCCTGGCTTCTATCCGCGAACACCTAGATTTAAACAAGCCACTCGACGCGGCGGTCTTTGCTTGTATGACTACAACTTTCTACTGTATAGCCAGAGTGGGAGAATTCACCGTTAGAACGGTCAAAGGTTTCGACCCGAAGAAACACATATCCAGGGCAGGAATGGCAGAAACAACAGACCGCAACGGCCTCCCAATAACCAAATTTTCACTTCCTAGCACAAAATCGTCCCCAGTAGTAGGCGAAGAAGCATACTGGGCAGCTCAAACCGGCCCATCAGACCCCAAAGCAGCTATGGAGAATCACATTAGAATCAACGCGGCCGAGCCAGGAGCGCATCTATTTGCATGGAAGCACGAAAAAGGTTTGCGACCTCTCTCAAAAACAGAGTTCGCAAAAAAAAATGATGATAGCGGCAACCGCAGCAGGACTCTCCCACCTCAAAGGTCATGGTTTACGAATCGGAGGAACCTTAGAGTATCTCCTGCGGGGAGTACCGTTCGACGTCGTCAAAACGATGGGAAGGTGGTCAAGCGAAGTGTTCACCTTATACCTTCGAGACCACGTGAAGATATTAGCACCCTATATCCAATCCTCACCCGCGTTAGAACCGTTCACGCGTTATACCATGCCACCAGTACGCTGAAGTCACACTGTATAAGCGAGTACAACTCCTTTTCTCCCAGGGCATCAAGCTTCGCTGCATGCGTCGTAGTCCTCCTAATTTTCGGGAACACAGCTCACCATTGATACCTAGGCACGGACCCTGTTTCAGTCCGGAAAAGCCCTGCGGGCTTTCGCCCAAACATTCAATGACCTTTGCCTCGTTCTCGCATATCAATCTAGAATCTCACATCATTCCAACATCTATATCATTATTCTCAATAGTGTTAACGAAATAGTAACCACACCGTTCTGACTATTTCAACCACGATAACACTCGATCATCTAGACACGTAGCATTGCAGCGCATAGATGCCTTGTTGGGCAATAGTTGTGGCTGAAAATGCTGACTAAATGAGCACGGTGCTCCGGATCCGGCTTTACTTAGGACAAAACTATTACGATTTACGAATATCAGTTGTCATTCATCCGACTGAGTCTGGCTTTACCTCTGTCATGTCCTTAGTACCAGGAATCACGACACAACAGTCCTTGCAGTTACATAGTATTGACGCTGTGATCGTGCTTGAAGGTCCGCAGGCAAACGCGCAATCGTTGCCGTTGTTAAATTCATCCGAGTCGAGGCCCATCGCGCATTGTAATGATTCTGGGGGTAATCGTAAGTACGCATTCTAAGGTCTGTAAGTAGGCCGAAAGAGTGCTCACTGGGGGGGTTGCAGTGTCGGCCCAATAACGGATTCGATGAAGCTATTCCAGCCATTGCTGGGGCAGAAATGATAATAGCGGTGAGTAAAGTGAATTTCATAGTGGAGAATTGATGGTGTTTTTCGAGTTGAAACGAGTAGTCACTAGAATGCCTTTTATACACAATTGGTGTATGTGCAGCCAAACACTTTCATCGTCGCATGCTCAGGGACAAACTGAATGCCAGCTCATGCTCCGTGAGTCCGTGGCATGGGTGGCTTCAAGTTCCCGGTAAGGTTTTGCAGAGGAATTTCCCTTAATCCTTATGTCTTAGCCGAATAGACGAATTGCGTGAGTCTCCAGGTATCTAATCTTTTTTTTTTCAACTCACACCTTTTTAGTCTCGAGCTACACCAGTATTGCCCACCACCCAGTCCTCTTTCGGCGCTCCCACTATCTTCACAACATATCCAAATCACAGTCGTGCCGGCCGTGCTCCGCTACCTGTCATTGATGTTTCTCACGCTCAGGCTAAAGAGGTGTGCTCAGTTGGCTTTTTCCTTGAACTGCAAGTCTCATGGATTGATTACAGCGCAACGCCGCAGCGGGTGCTCCAAAAAAAGACAATAATATAGTACCCGATGAATATCTTGACCCTCCTTCACCACGTCCAAATTCACGAGAACCAACTACTGTAGTACAATTGAACGCTGAAGAGCATGGAAGCGATCAGTTGTGTTTCTGTTTTTAGGTGGTTTCATTCATATCCTTCGCGCATATCATGATCGCACCTCTTTCGTTATTTACGAGTGCGGTCATGTTGTATTTTTGCGTTTCTTATCTCCAACATTAAAAGGACAAAATTTAAACCGCACTTAAATGCCTTGGGTGGCTTGAACTTCAAGTTAAGAGCAAAAACTACGACATTTTGATCTATCCTAAATATCAAAATCCTTGATGTGTGCGGCTTTGTTATGACAGAACTATTACGAAAATCAGTTGTTATTCATCCGACTGAGTCTGGCTTTACCTTGCTTATGTCATTATCAGGACGCGGGACACAACAGCCCTGGCAATTACATCCTCTAGTCGCTGTGATCGTGCCTTTAGATCCGCAGGTAAACGCGTAATCATTGCCGTTGTTATAATCTACGGTGCCCTTCACGCATCGTCCTGCATCTGGGGGTAACCGTAAGTACGCAGTTTAAGGTCTGTACGTAGGCCGAAAGAGTGCTCACTGATGGCGAGGCAGGGTTGGCCTATCATCGGATCCGGTGGACTGGCAGCTATTCCAGCCATTGCTGGGGCAGAAATGATAATAGTGGTGAGTAAAGTGAATTTCAGGTTCATGGTGGAGTATTGATGGTTTTTTTCGAGTTGAAACGAGTAGAACGGCTTTTATACACAATTGGTGTATGTGCAGCCAAACACTTTCATCGTTCGCATGCTCAGGGATAAACCGAATGCCAGGTCATGCTCCGTGAGTCCGTGGCATGGGTGGCTTCAAGTTCCCGGTGAGGTTTTGCAGAGGAGTTTCCCTTAATCCTCATGTCTTAGCCGAATAGCCGAGCTGCGTTAGATCCTCCAGTACCTTTTAACGGTCGCTGTCGACGCTTCGTCTGTAATTGTAAATGCGGCATTTTCCGATACTGCATATAACCTGTTTCAAAGTTAGTGCGGCGTAATAAGCAGGCGCGACCCGGCGCGTCTCCAGATTTTTAAAGTGCATTGTTTAAAGTTCTCCCACCACTACCCTTCTTCATCTTCTTCCCTCTCCTACTCATCCCCCCTCTCCTCCGTACCGATGTAAAATAAACTTTTGTGATGAGCCAGATGTCCGATGAGCCCGGCGCTAGCGCTCGCCAAGGGATAGGATGTTTCAACATCAACGTATGGCGGGCAACTGGCAACTTGCGTCCAATTCAAAAGTCTACTCAAAAATGTTTACTCCAACCCGTCTCGTTGGACTCCTGGCGTATAAAGAGACACTTTCGAGGAGTAGAAGGTGAGCATTCGTTGATTCTGGTCCTTTCTCTCTGATATTACACTTTATTGAATATATTTTATACTCATGACTGAATTACATTACACTACAATCGTGCTGGCAATGCATACAGTCGCGACTGAACTGAGATGCGGCAACCGCACCCTGGGATCGTACGGACAGCTGCACCTCTATCGCACCTCTCGCAGCGTGATACTGTTGTTTCGTACTCCATTGATTACTTCTATCACTATCTTATTTCGCAGCGCTTGGTACTGATATGACATCCATGGTATTCTGATGACCTACAGTTTGGTTTTTCGCATAATATGTTTTTCAAAGTCTGGTATATAATAGCCCGCGTTGTTTTACCTACAGGAAGTCGTCCAGTGATTCGGGGCCGCAAGGAAAGTTCCAGCGTGTCTTGTTGTACATGATTGCACTGTCCTTTTTCTCGGAGCTCTGATAACAAGGGAACAAACATTTATCCCAGTGATGTCACTAACATAAACTGATCAGTGAAGGTTAAATAAAACTAAATTAGAAAACTTGTGTGCCGGAGCTATCGATATTCAAATGTCGGAGATTGATCCCATATACAATCAGCTTCCGCTGGATGTGTTAAGCTACAATTCGACGAATGCGACTGTAGTCTTTTTCGAGATATGGTACGGGCTGATAAGGAGTGCATAATGGTGCTCATGGCATCGATATTGAAGCGATAGGCTTCACTCCGATGATACCGAAGGTGCATAATAGGCCGCTGATCGTCATCGATGATCATTGATATCGCAGTGAAGTCGAGTGTAGGATCATTCTTACACCAGAAGGTCGTAGAGCTTTCGCGGTTGCGTATTTGAGGATAAATTGGCACTAGATAGAAGATTACCAGAGGAGGGGAAAACACTAATAGCCGATCTGATCTGGATCTACGAAACCTCCCCTGCACGCATCGTGGAAGTTGTCGTCTTTCACGATACGCGCAAGGGAGGTTAGTACTATGATCAAGGACTCGATGGCAATATACTGACTGTTGACGTTCTCGCAGAAATATCACCGCTGTTGCCACAATTGGATAGATACACTCCGGTGATACCGGAAGGTGCGTAAGCTGCCTCCGGGATGATGCTAGGCCAGGGATCGTCGATGGTCACTACGATTAGATTGGTGAAGTCAGGTATATGATAATTCTTATACCAGAATTTCGTGAAGCTGTCGCAGGTGTATTTGAGGATAAAATGGCATCAGATAGAAGTCGGCGAAACCCTGGCAAGACGAGGAACAGGATCTGGATCCGAACAGCAAGATGTGTGCGTGAAGGAGGGAAAATACTAGCTAGTAGTCAATCTGATCTCTACAAAACCTTCCTCACATGCATCGTGAAGTTACGATCATCAATGCTCGTGAGGGAGGCTGAGTATCGTGCAACATGATCAAAGACTGTGAGATATCAATAATTGAATTTTATAGGACTGATAGCCCGTGAGAAACGGAAAGGAAATGAATGGCTGAGCCGAAGAACAAGATGCAGCAGTGCGCACTCAAGGGACATCATGCGGCAGGGCCTGCACCAGGGACGACCTGCCAAGCAACGTGCATTGACTCATGCCTCGCATTTCCTCATCCTCACCTCTTGGTAATATTAAACCCTCATCTGAACTCCCAGCAATTGACGATTGGAGCTCCTAGTCTAGGAGGCAAAGTGCTCTCAACTGAGTTGGGCATCTCAAAAATGTGACCACTCTACAGGCCTGTAGCACACAACAGCTCACCCCCACTCCTTCAGACGCATTTAAATAAACTGTGCCAAAGAAGCTGGCTACTTGCCGATTTTACTTGCAAAAACGCGGGCCATGGCATCTACATCGACGCAGCCTCCAGCCTTAGTAACCAGTACAAGTCTGACACCCATAATGACATTGAAGGGCCATGAACGGGGTGTTTCATCTATGTCCTACTTCCCAGACGGTAAGCAGATCATCAGCGGATCTGGGGACAAAACCGTTCGAAGATGGGATTTGCAGAATCGTAAAGAGATTGCAGAGGCGCGAGATGTTTGTGAAGAGGGCGTGTATGCGGTGACGGTATCACACGATGGTCGATATGTTGCCGTTGGTGGTGGAGAGATGGATACCGGGGAGCTCAAATCCTGCGAGGTCGAGACGGGGATCACGAAAGCTTTTCGAGGCCACTCACAGAGAGTTGCATGTATTGATATCTCCGCAGACAGCACCCTGTTAGCGAGCGGATCATGGGATGCTACAGCGCGAATATGGAGCTTGGACACTGGTAAACTTGTGGCGGGTCCATTCGCAATCCTTGATTGGCCGGGCGCAGTTCTATTTTCACCAGACTCAGAGAAACTCGCAGTGAAGTCAGAGGTGGGGACTTGCCTAGAAGTCTGGGATATCCCTACAGAAACTTTGGACATTAGCGCAGGGAAATCTGGTGGTAATTCGAACATGACATTTGCGCCAGTGCGCTGGACCAACAAGAAGAAAACCATCATAGCAGCATGCAACTTCGTGGATAATGAAGAGGCTACAACGATCAATGAGTTTGATGCGTTGACGTTGGAGGTTGTTGAAACTCCCTTCGAAGGCCACACCAAATGTATCAGCGATCTACGACTTTCATCTGGCGGTGCTCTCCTCGCCAGCGCTTCCCAAGATCATAGCATCAAATTGTGGGCTTTCGAGTCCCGCCAGCTCCTCGCCTCTTTTCACGTTCAGAATGTAGAGTTACTCATGCCCTCACCTGACTCACGCCACCTGGTATATACGACCGCTGGTCGCGACATCTATATATGCAACACTCCACCCGCTGTGCTTACTGCACTGGAAGCGCAGTCTACCTTCCAAAAAGTGCGTCTTTGTGCGAGTCTATCTTCTGTAGATTGACCTTTTCTTAAAGTCGAATAAAACTTTTGAGCGCGTACTTCAGGTATGTGTCGCATACATTTTGAGCGATCTATTAACTTTCATGAATCATTGCAGTCAGATGCAACCCGTCGTTCTGCTGCAGCGCGTCGTAACCCAGGGACATTGCCTGCTATATCCTTTACCCCCAGGCGGCAAAGACCTCTGTCTACTACAGATCAGCAACAACCGATTTACCTTCGCCTTAGCAAACTCCTTCACTTTTCCTCTCGTCGGAATAATCAACCTCGTGATCCCCTAGATGTAGGTCGTTTATGTTAGTTCTTTCACAGCTAACTCAAAAATGACACCGCAGTTCCCTGCTACGCTACCCTTACCACCCAATCCATCTCTCTCGCGGCAGGTTGCAACTCAGTTTGATGATGTCGGTCATCGATTTTATTAAACTCGTAATGTATGACTTACTCTGTATTTTCAGTTCGAAATAAGTTCTCCGCCTTACTCCTCAAATGGAGTCACACATTTTCTACGTCAGCACCTTCCTTTCCTCGTACCAAGACATAGCCATGGGCCGGTCGTTGAAGTCGCACCCGGGCGGAAAGTTCCTGGTAAACGTAGATCTTCATCACAACTACTTTCCTTTTTCTCACTAGTGCCTACAGCGTCTTGCTGCTGCCAAATTACCCGAGTACAGGAAAGTCGATGATACACGACATCCTTTGAACAACAACCTGGAGTACCGCAGGACGTTGAATCGTCTGACACCGATCGCTCCCGGATGTGCATTGGCTCAAGGCGTTCCTTTGTTATTATTCATGCTTGTCTCATGGTAGATTGAGGATGCCACCACGAGTGCGCTTGGAGCGTGTGACATACCCCGTCAGGATGGCGCAACGGGTAGCAGTTAGCTTAATGTGCAATCATCTAATACCTTTGGATGTTTTCAGTCTTCTATACCGGTAGGCATCGCTGTTGCTTCTTCACCAGCTGAGACTAGCTACTTCTTTCGTTCTTGATACAAGAAGAAATAGGCTTGCCTAGACCTTTCAAATGTACTTCGAAACGCCATAACTTTGAATAAATTCTGAGAGATCCTCCTAGAGGGCAATTTTCTCCTTGCAGAACGCTCGGCAGATATTTCCCTACACAATACTGCTAGTTGGTACATGTACACGTTCCTGGAAAACAATCGAATGCATGCTAGTGTCCGTGTAGGAGTCTCCCACGAGTTTTGCGTGATATTCTCGGATGTTAAGGATGAGACGTGGTCCCAGCACAAACATCTGCACGCGGAACAAAATCGGACCAGCACCATAGAATATCCGAACTCCGATAGAATCTAGATTCTACAGGAATGATCAGCGGTTACAAGCAGATGTCAGCGACAGGTTGCTATACCGAGAGTTCTGAAGAGAGAAGACCAAGTTGGAGGCAAGAGGCACCGACAAAGCTACGTGCGGAACTTGAGAAAGATAATCACAATCACATCACAAGCTCACCTTGCAAAATAAAGCACGTGAGATTTTAGTAGCACGATGAAACACTCCTCGATGGTCGACCCTGCCGATGGACCGAGTTGTCGCCGATTGGTACGGAAGTGTTTCACAGCAATCCAGATTGAAAGACCCAGTGCGAGAATCTCCCAAATAAGTTCGAGCGTCCAAACCATTGAAAACAGAAGCTGAACATCCCCCGTATATTGATTGTTGCAAATATATGTGCCAGAGAGTATCAGTTCCTCTGGTGTTCGTCCAATCAGTCGCGTTCTCCAAGTAAACAAGTAAATTTTACCCGCTACAGTATCCTTGAGTCCTATTGCCGTAATTACTGCGCCGCGATGTTAACAGCCAGGAAGATGATAACAAGGACAATAAGCATCGTTCTAGAGCTCTGATACATAGCATACAACCGAGCAATCATGATGACTTGCATGATGTTTCAGTCGAGTCGATAGCACCAAAGTATTGCAGCTAGGAAACTCACCACACAACATGGTGATTACGACCACGTAAGTCCCATTCTTTGAGGAGAACATAATTGCCTGAAACATCCAATTAGCGATCACCCCCGTACTAGTATCAAACACTTCAACTTACACCTAGTGAGTGATTATTTGAGCCAAGTTCAATGGTCAAAATCTCGCTCACTCCTACAAATGAGTGCATTCATTAGATAGGAGCGAGATGGTTACGCAATACTCACTGCATCTGTCAGCGAGACATACGGCGCTGATTCTGTACCGCTAGTCAGAAGGATGAAATACAGCGCACATGAGACATACGCAGAAAACTGATACTGATGATGAAAGATGGGCTATTAGCACAGCACAAATCTGTCGAACTCTGAAACATACATACACAGAATACGGTGGCCCAATATAGCGTATCTAGAAATTGTGGAGTCAGCACAATTGCCAACCATGACATGAGCACGAAGTACGAACAGCCAGATACAGCACAGTCATGAGAGACCAACGTTGTCTCTGTCGCGAATTCATTGTATTCTCCTGTTTTTCTTCTGATACGGGACTTTTGTCACTCACCCAGATCAGTTCAATCTATGACACTATTCTTAGCAAGTGGGCTGCTCTGATAGCACCAACCT
>NW_024542294.1:0-24468 GCF_016758785.1 Suillus bovinus
CCTAAATTTTACAATAAGGTAGTTTCACACCTATTTACTTAGCCCACACTGACCGTTGTTCATGTAGATATTATTATATGGCATTATAACTGACATAAGGGCGGTGTTCAATTTTTCTCTTGACTTTACAGGTACTGACCAATGTTTACAGATCATACCTACTTTTATATGTAGTGTAGTTAGTGGTACAAGACCGCTATGGAGAGGGCCCCTCCACAGCGGCCTTGTATCAGTAGAATTTTTTTCACTTTTATTACCATTTTTAAATCTGCAATGTATCTTAACTAGTACGACCATTCTGTAATGCTATGAAATCACATGATAGAATCACCAGGTTACACATTGAAATAAAGTCACGTGACTTGTGTGCTCAGCACGACGAAACTAGTTCAAGGTACCCTGTTGTCAATTGGACCTTACTCAGTTTCATTTTTGTATGCACGTCCCTCCATAACATCTATTGTCACTGTCTTTCTCTCACCAATGACTTCTTCCCAACTTTGTACTGTTCCCAAACTGTTCCCATATTACCACTTTCATTGCTAATGCAGTAGTTGGTCTTTGGATGTTGTTTGTATCTTATCATGTAGTATAAAATTGCATAGCAGAAGGTGTGAGCACTGAGCAGTTACATGACAGAGTATCTCGATTATTAAGATTTATATCTAGATATCATCCTAGATTCACCTGTTCAGGGATCTGCGAGACCTGTCAGAGTGCTGAGGCCACATTCAATTGCGTAACCTGTGCTGGTGACCATGGCTGGTGTCATCCTTGCTTGATCAGATCACATCAGTCATTACCTTTCCACAAAATTCAACTTTGGAACAGTATATGCTTCCAGGACGTCGCTCTTGCTGACCAGGGATTTATATGGTACTTGGGCCATGGAGGAGAGCCTTGCCCTTCACATGGAGCTTCAAAAATTTATGGGAATCAAGACGAGAGAGTGGATGATGTCACCGAGACAGGCTCCTTACCTTACAATACCACCCCTGTCACTATTGTACATTCATCTGGAGTCTTCACATACAATGTGTCATGTTGTCATTGCCCAGGATCCAATCCTCACCACCTGGAGCTCCTAAGAGTACAGCTATTTCCTGCCAGCTCCACACAGCCTGAGACTGCTTTCACCTTCGACGTACTGGATCATTGTCTCATTGATGCCTTGGAATGCAAGACTTTGGCCAGGAGCTGAGCCCCTTCAGTGACAAATTCTGTATTATACAGGTCACCCAACCTACATAATATCCCGTATAAGATGGGCCAGCGGACTATGGGCCGATGTTATGTATATCCCCGATGTTGACGGATGGGCCAGGAGGGATATTACTTCCAATGGAGACGTGTGGGCCCATCTATGCTGATATTATATATATCCTCGAAGATGTTGGGTGGGCCGATGTACAGGAATTATTTTGTACACGGGTGGGCCGAGGGAGCGGTGGAATATGTATAATATAGACGGGTGGGCCGATGTAAGGGTTTATTGTATAGACAGATGGGCCGACATACTGGAATTATTTTGTAGATGGATGGGCCTGAGGGAGTGGTGGAATATTCATTATATAGACGGGTGGGCTGATGAAGGGGGATGTTATATAGACAGGTGGGCCGAGGTAGTGAGATATCTGTCTGACATTCATGGATTACCAAGTCCCAGATGCCCAAAAACCGAATCCCATTGTGCAACATCCCACCCGAACACCTGAAGCTCAAGACTGGAAACTGGAAACTGGAAACTTGTGAAAATGTGTGAAATTTCTATTTCCTTACACCAAACACATGAACACCTGAACACCCAAAGCCTGAAGCTTGAAAGTCCATTTATCAAATCACCGAGTGCTGAGTGCTGATAGACCCGAAGCCTGAGTCCCAAAATCCGAAGCCCTGGAACCCAAAAACATGTATGCAAAATGTCCATTTTTCATTCATTGCACAAATCACCAAGTGTCAAGTGACAAAACCCAAAACTCAAGACCTAGTACACAAATCACCAAGTACCGAGTGCCGAGGGCTGAACCCCAAAGTCCGAAACCTGAAAACATGTATATAACATATCCATTTTTCAGTCATTGCACAAATCACCGAGTGTCGAGTGCCAAAACCCAAAACTTGAAACCCAGTATGCAACATGCCCATTTTTCATTTACATTGAACAAATCATCGAATGCCGAGTGCTGAGGCCCGAGGCCCAAACCCCAAACCCCAAAACCCGAAAATATGTATACAACATATCCATATTTCCCTCACTGCACAAATCACTGAGTGTCGAGCACCGAAACCCCAAACTCAACACCCAGTACACGTGACTACAAGTGGACATGAATTCTGTATTTGTATGTATTATCCATTGATGTAGGGTTCAAATAACTTGGGACTTGTATTGACTACCAAGTGTTGGGACTCGGGACTCGCTAGTCAATATAGGAAAATGATAATGAAAAAACAAAAATTATTATTATGCTTAACTTTCTTAATGAAGGTTGTAGTCCGAGTCTATGTGAGTGTATTGGTGGTCCTACCAAGTATTGGTACTCAGTGTAGTGATGTTTGCGGTGCTGTGCTTGGAACCACTGATTTTCATACTCATGTCATTCTTGTCAATTGGGGATTATTTGAAGACTACATTAAATGTTAGTCAGTGTCGAGTATGATAATGAATGTATAGTCATACCTCAGTCTGAGAACAAATAGACTGAGGTAGGATGATGCAGGTATCAGGATTATATATTTGTCTGGCATGTTAGCAATGATGTAAAGATGAGGCGTGCATTTGTACATGTGTGCAGTAAGTGAGCATAAAGATAAAAGAATGAATATTAATAGCGAGACTTGCACATTATGTTGAGATATCCAACATGACAAGCCTGTGATGGGATCAGAGACCTGGAATAACACCCATATATGTCCATTATAATAGCCCTAATAGTTTAGAAAGATACATGAAGGATTGATGCAATGACAGGCATATGTGTGAAATGTGACAATAGACATATTTTTACAAAGTCACATTTATAGATGATTCAGGCCAAAGATTTCATTAAAAATATGTAGGATAGATTGTAAACTACCTAAGGAACCCATACTGCCTACTGCCTTGAGGGTAGGGGGTGGGCGGAAGGGATATAGTGAAAACATGAGTTGACTCAGCATTAAAGTCCTATCATTGCTTCACTGACCATTGTCGATGCTTTGGGTCTTTGAAGTTTCCCACACTCCATTTCTTATCTATTTCACTTCCTCAGTAATCAATTCTTGGTGGATTTGTCTGTAAATTTCTGTCTATGATACTTGATATATTTTGAATGTACTCCAGGTTTCTGATCATGAAGATTCAATGTTTTGAAGGTATGGGCCCCTTATCAGGAGAAATGGCAAGTATGCACACTAGCTCACAAACTCCAGCCTATTGTGAGCTGATCTTGGTCATAAGAGGCAATAATATAAGCTATGCTCATTATATATTAAAAGGTTGGATCATGGATGCAAGGGCAAGATACTGAAAATTGTGAAAAATGTCAAAAGTGCAATGGTCTATGCTTACATGTAATAACACTGTCTGTAATATTCAATCATGCAAAAATGAGTAAATACGCACCAGTGGGGATAGATACGACTAGACAGGACATAGGAAGGATAAGTCCAATGCAAAAATGTTGGGTCCGAAACTTTTGGGTCAGGGTCAGGCGTCGGGATCAGGATTGGAATGTCAGGGATGCGTCGGACAAATACTGTTTAGCGTGAGTATCAAAAACACAGGTTTTGAGCCCAGTGCCACGACTATCATTACACCAGGTACCGAGTACTGAGTAATGAAATAACCAATTGACAAGAAAAGACTACCAATACACTCACCTTGACTTGGACTACAACTTTCATTAAGGGAAGTTAAGCATAAAAATAACTTTCATTTTTCATTCTCACCGATGTTTCGTATTTCTCTAGCTTATATCTTGGTCAAATGATAATCGATTAACAAGAAAAGACTACCAAAACACTCACCTAGACTCAGACAACAACTTCCATTTTTTCATTATCTTTGCCTATATTGGCTAGCGAGTCCTGAGTCCGAAGTACTGACACTCAGTAGTCAATACAATCCCCAAGTTGTTTGAACCCTACATCAATGGATAATACATACAAATACAGAATTCATGTCCATTTGTAGCACCGGGTATTGTGTTTCAGCACTCAACACTCAGTGATTTGTGCCATACATGAAAAATGGACATGTTGCACACCAGGTTTCAGCATTTGACACTTAGTGTTTTATGCAATGAGTGAAAAATGGACATGTTGCACACTGGGTTTCGAGTTTCGGGTTTTGGCACCCAACACTCAGTGATTTGTGCAATGAGTCAAAAATGGAAATATTGCATACATATTATCAGGTTTTAGGCTTCAGGTTTTGGGCTTTGGACATCGGGTTTTGGGCCTCAGACCTTGCAGCTCAGGCCTCAGCACTCAGCACTTGGTGATTTGTGTACCGGATGTTGAGTTTCGGGTTTCAGTACTCGACACTCGGTGATTTGTGCAGTGAGGGAAATATGGATATGTTATATACATATTTTCGGGTTTCATGCTTTGGGTTTCGGGTTTTAGATGTTGGGGCTCGGGCCTCAGCACTTGGCACTTGGCACTTGGTGATTTGTGTACCGGGTCTCAAGTTTTGTGTTTTGGCACTCGATACTCGGTGATTTGTGCAATGAGTAAAATATTGATATGTTGTATACATATTTTCAGGTTTCAGGCTTCGGGTTTCAGGCTTCAGACATCAGGGTGCGGGCCTCGGCACTCGGCACTTGGTGATTTGTGTACCGGGTTTTTAGTTTCGGGTTTCAGTACTCAACACCCGGTGATTTGTGCAGTGAGGGAAATATGGATATGTTGTATACATATTTTTGGGTTTTGGGCTTCGGACATTGGGGTTCAGGCCTCAGCACTCAGCATTTGATGATTTGTTTAATGTAAATGAAAAATGGGCATGTTGCATACCGGGTTTCAAGTTTTGGGTTTTGGCACTCAACACTTGGTGATTTGTGCAATGACTGAAAAATGGATATGTTATATTCATGTTTCGGGTTTCAGACTTTGGGGTTCGGCCCTCGGCACTCGGTACTTGGTGATTTGTGTACTGGGTCTCGAGTTTCAGGTTTTGTCACTTGACACTTGGTGATTTGTGCAATGAATGAAAAATGGACATTTTGCATACATGTTTTTGGGTTCCGGGCTTCGGATTTTGGGACTCAGGCTTCGGGTCTATCAGCACTAGGCACTTGGTGATTTGATAAATGGACTTTCAAGCTTCAGGCTTTGGGTGTTCATGTGTTCATGTGTTTGGTGTAAGAAAATAGAAATTTTACACATTTTTACGAGTTTCCAGTTTCCAGTCTCGAGCTTCGGGTGTTCGGGTGGGATGTTGCACAATGGGATTTGGTTTTTGGGCATCTGGGACTTGGTAATCCATGAATGTCAGACAGATATCTCACTACCTCGGCCCACCTGTCTATATAACATCCCCCTCCATTGGCCCACCCATCTATATAATGAATATTCCACCACTCCCTCGGCCCATCCATCTACAAAATGATTCCAGTATGTCAGCCCACCCATCTATACAATAAACCCTTACATCAGCCCACCCATGTACAAAATAATTCCTGTACATCGGCCCACCCATCTATACAATAAACCATTACATTGGCCCACCCGACATCTTCGAGAATATATATAATGTCAGCATGGATGGGCCCACCCACATCTTCGAGAATATATATAATATCAGCATGGATGGGCCCACCCGTCTCCATCGGAAATAATATCCCTCCTGGCCCATCCGTCAACATTGGGGATATACATAACATCGGCCCATAGTCTGCTGGCCCATCTTATACGGGATATTATGTAGGTTGGGTGACCTGTATAATATGGAAATATGTCACTGTAATATGTGTCATGAATGAGGTGGCGAAGATGATGCATTTCTTGTCAGTATCATAGATTTCACTATTGATATCAAGATAAGCAGATACTGCTAGGAGGTGTCATATCCCATATATCCACGCTTCTCATCCAGACCTCGGACCCTAGATCTGATCCGATATACAGATCCTCTTCCGTTCCGAGATACGATAAGCTTCCTATTCATTTTCTGTTCATATAACATTAATCACAGCCTATCCCTTCATTTGGTATTCCTTGTTCCCGGTATCTCAGTTATCCTTACTTCTGGCTATGCTTTATGATCTGTTAACCTGTGCTAATTTCCGACTCATGTTTGACTTGTGATAAACTTTGCTTATACTTTGTGCATAGCCTCAAGATAGTCTTCTAGTATATAAACCCTTGTATATGCCCTGTAATACCTCAGTTCGAATATCATCTTAGTTTGTTCTCTTTCTGTCCTCCGGACTTGAGCCTAGTTAAGCTCTTGTCGCATTCCAAGACTTAAGGATTGTATCCTATAAAGTCTACATCTCCGACTCTATCTTCGGATAGTCTATACTCTGTTGTTTTCTAGTCCGGACCTGTCCAGATTAGTCTTACGCATGCTTCCGTTATCCGGACGACCTTTGGATATCATTATGGTACTCGTCTGATCCTCCGGACGTGTTATATCTCCCTCTCTGAAATAAGGGGCAAAACTTGGGAAAGGGGCACAGTGTACGAGCTGAGGCTGAAGCCCTATCGGATCTGTTAATACAAGAGTACGACCTTAACAGGAGGAAACTCTTGGCAGTGTTCTCGTTCCCATCATAAGTCGGTGGTGTTCCGATTTTGATTTCAGTGAGTTTTGATGTGGTAGACATTCTTCCGCTTGGTCTGGTTAAACTTCTGAATGCTGCGGCAAGGATATTCATGGATATGGGATCAATGATTGCTGAGTACTGTTGGGGAACAGGTACTGGGTGAGGAACTTAATCTTTTGTTACGACTGGGATAGTTCTTCTGTCAAAGGTCAAAGATAGACCAGTCTTGTTTGACAGTGTGTTCTGAACTCCTAGTACAAGGAGGGTTCAGGTTCAAGGGTTCCTATCAGACGAGCCCTATGGCTTCTATCTAGGTTCAGCGGCGAGTGGTTTTAGCACTTCTGCCTATCAAGGGTTCAGGCTAAGACAGTGAGTGACTGTCTTAGATATCAAGTATCAGACTATAAGGGTGGAGACCTTATAGAACAGGATTCAAGGGGAAAACCCAGTAGATTAAGTTAAAGAATACTACTGTTGTACATGGGGTTTATATAGGTAACAAGAGGTGGCGCAGCCATGTCAAGGAAGGTAACAAGGATAGGGATATAGTACAACCTATCAAGATAGCAAAGATAGGTGAAACAATCATGCTGCGCATGATAGTAGTCAAGATACAATCAAGAAGAAAAGAAGTGCAGACAGCCTGCTTGATAAGAGAATGGCCAAGTCTGGATGAGTCTAGAGTTGGCGTTAAGGTTACAGAAAGAGAAAAATAAGTAAGGCTAAATGTTATTGTAACAAAAACCATCATTGGCCTTCATCAGCCCCATCTGATCACGCACCTTCGACAACCGTCGACAATTACAATGGAACTTTGCTTCCACCATTCATAGTCCCGTCTCAGAATCCCATCCATTTGAATGATTTGGCATCACTGCCATCAGCACTTGCCAATTATTGGCACAATTTTCCTCCTCCACTCCTATCTATGGACGGTGTTACTACGCTACCACCAGCAGCACCAAATTATATATGACCACAACCCCTCACAGCGCTGAAACATCCCCATTCCCAAACTCTAAAATGCGATGGTCCATGGCAATTTGTCGCATGCTCAGGTCAGCGACAAAAATCATTTGAAACCCCTTCAGTAAGTGCTCTTTCCTTCATAAACTAACTTGTGCACTCATGATAGTGAAGCAGTCAGTGCCTTCTAGCACAACACCTTCTCATCTGACCCCCACTCAGCCTATGCAGCCGCAGATCGACCTTCCGCCTCTGGATTACCAATCTAATCTTCCGATACACGATGCCTTCATTCTCGCCACAGAGAAGGAACTTATCAGAGACACTGTCAACAATTGTACCATGATAAAGCCCTCATTAAGAGAGGGCTTTGTTCAAGCCGCATTAGCAAATGCAGTACAAGACTGCTCAAAAAAGACTTGATCTGACCTGGCTGGGTTGACAAACAAAGAAATTGAAGGTAAATCAAATATCAGATTTGGAGAACTGATTGCTGTAAATTTAACAGAATTTGGTCAATGTTGGGCAGCAAAAAATGTGGGATTATTGTACATGGATCTCTCCATACTGTTTAGACTTTTGATGGCAGCCTGTAAAGAGCTGGCATTTGGTGTTGTTGATTGAGGCTACGATCTTCGACCCTTGATTTGGTCGAACACATCGGAGTCAAAGTGGAAGCAAAAGAAAATCAAAAGCCTCATTGGCGACACAACCTGGCCTCTCAAATTTCTCTTCAAGAAGGATGAAGAGACTGGTGAATGGATGGTGTTCGAGCATGATGCGCTTCTAGATGTGGTTCTTGGTGTAGTGAGGAAGCTCAAATATCGGCGCTACATCCATGATCTGGATAATCTTTATTGCACAGCCACAGCTGCAATCTACTGCGTTCTAGTGCAGTTTTCTTCTGGAAAATTGGACTGTGAAATTGAGTTTTCAGTAGAATCCTTCAAATTTATTTGTGACCTGTCAAAACAACACATCACGAACATCATCCAGAAGAATGAGAAGTTGGCAAAATGATGGTCGGATGTGAAGGCTCACACATCACTAGGTTAGCTGACATTGTATAACTAATGACTACTACCACCGGTAGAACTGTAACTCTGAAATTGTAGGTCTACCACAATATCATCTACTTATTGTAAGAATGCAGCGATTTGCAATTGGTGTCAATGCAACACCATGTGTGTACTCACTTCAGCTTGGATTGTTGTCTATGGTATCACGTGACCTTTAAAAAGACCATGAGTTCATCAATTTTCCTTCAAACAAAAACTGCTGTGCAGCTATCCAAGTGCTATCTATCCTACATCCAATTGAGTCTTTCATCTGTACACCCTGCTCTCCTCCCAGCACTGGCTCTGCCTGCCACTGGAAACTCCCTGTTACAACGTTTACCAAGAAACTCAGCCAGCCACATAGTACCTTGTCCGTCCGAGTCCCTTCACCACCAATACCATGACTAGTCACCCAATGGGTGGCAGGATCCAGTTTGCAAGGTGGTGCTTGTGATCCGAGGTGAGCTCCAATTATTGCCTGAGGCTGGAGAAGTTTACCGAATTAGTAGCAGAACAGGCATCTATCCCTGGACATCAGGGAGGCATCATTCTTTTCAGGTTCGGTATGCCTTTATCTCTTTTCGAGTTTTTTTCCTTCCCAAGTTATGCTATATATTGCAGAGCTCTGGATCAACAATCCAATGGATAGGCTAGTCCTTGACTTCACAACCCCATTTCTATTGCCATCCCTACTAAGTATGGTATCTTCCCAAGGGCATGCTATAATGACAACAATTATACACCAATTACGGGAGCTTGCTCGGACTTTTGGGATAACTATCATGGTAAGGTTGTTACACGAATTCACAACTGCTTCTTATTTCATCTAGGTGATCAATGGAACATCAGCAGCTGCACCATTCAATCAGAGTTCTGCATCTGCATCAACGATCAGAAAACCTGTTTGGCCCGAGGCCTTCGTTTACATTTTGACAGATTGTACCCTCTGGTCATCAAAGACACAAGATATAGCTGATCCCAAGTGTCTGTTCAAGGGCTATGGTAAGTTACTGAGTATTTTTCCCTTTATGTGATGTCTCAATTGAATTACAGAAATCAAAGATTTGGTGCACCTTCCAAATTCACCATAGTGTCTTATCCTTGACAATCCTTTTACAGGTCATTTTTTTGGCATAATGTACATATGCTATGCGTGTCCGCCGCTGGGTTGATACAGTTGCTTCCTGACAAACATAATTTATTTGAATAATAAAAGCAGATTACACTGTGTACTGTGAAAAAAGCTGTAGCACACAATGTTACGCATGAAGTCTGGAATGATTTCAGACTACAAGCTGATATATATCCCGCTTTTAAGGATGAAACTTTGTATATCAGGAGTGCATGTGCTGCTTATGTAATATTATGATGGATGTAATGACTCAGGGTTGCCTCCACTGGCAGAGAATCCACTCCATATCCGCATAAAAGTTTTACTGTGCGGTATCTTTGCAAGTCTTGTAACTTGCACTTAAATTCCTGGATAGTGACAAGCGTCGGTTTTGCAGTGAGTGAAATGAGATGGAATTTGAAAGAGCCCTAACCATAGTATGACTACATAAAGATGGACTCCAATGAGGGCAAGTGTTATGGTGCTCTGGCAGTACGTTCAATGCAACTTGCAGTTGACTTGATTTTGACTCACGCAAACCCAAGTCTATCATGTTTGCTTCGCCTTCATTTCTATTTCAACCAAGCTTATCTTTCATTGGCATCAAAAAGTCTAGGGATCAACGCTCCGCAATACTGAAAGGTTTGTCGCTATGCCATTAGTTAATAGGGCTCACAACTGGCTGATTAAGATCACAGTATCACTCCCTTGGATTGGTGTAGCTGCTTGTTGATGATATCATGCGCAAGTCACCACCAACTAACCTGGCATAGTTGAGAGAATGTCCTCACAGACTCGGACTGGAGCCATACCATGACTATGTCCCAGAAATACTAGCACACCCTCCAAAAACCAATGATGAAGCCCGCAAGCATGCTAGTATCACTCATGGCAGACATCGAGTTGAAATATGACATGCTTCAGCAGCAGTGCAAATCTTCCATGAGTTGTTGGAGTCGTATCAAGTAAGCTTTTTGCGACAGAAATATTTGAGCGCACAGGAATTGAGGAACTCGTAGGCTCCAAAGCATTCTCATGCAGATTCCTATGCTCACAAATCATTCACCGTATTTTTTGGTCCCTACAGCATTTTAGCACCCTTTGCTATCACACTGATGCTAATGTTAATGCCCCAAATAGGGTAACTTTCAAGCAACATATATTATACTGACATTTTTGGCATCCTCCAAATTTGGTACTCACTTACAGGCCCTGGCCAGCATATAAGATGCAGGCTGGTTAGCTCTCAGAACCCTCATCTCGCACCCTCTCCTTTGAGTTGCCCATTCAACCATCTTTCCCATCTTTCCCTGTCTCTATGTCTGACAACGAGCACGGTGCGCCACCCGTCAATGAACCTCCTGCTTTGGAGGGCTCAGGCAGTGTCGAGGAGTGGCAGGCTGAGGCCAGCCACAATCAGGCAGTAATATCTGCACAGGCTCGACAGAAATGAAGAATTGTGCACCTGGAGGAGAAGCTATTGGCTCTCGAATCTTGGCACACCGCTAAAGAAAGGTATGACCCTCGTTAGCAGTTGAGTTTGGTTTCTCACTGTAGTATAGGCAGACTAACTATTACGTGGCTCAAGGAAGAGCAATTAGACATATTGTTACTCTGTTCAATAGCCTTGAGGATCTAGTTGCCGAAAATGACCGGAGGTATGACGTTGAAGAGGATGCAGAAAATACCACTGAGTAAGTCCTTTCCTGGGTGTCTGAGCATTACTCACTGTTTTATGTAGTCAAAATCACTTACAGATAGGCTACATGACGTTCACGAATACTATGCAGTGGTTTTTTGAGAAGGCCATGGAGATGGAGTATGAAGAGTATGCACAAATGTTAAAAATGGTTAATTTTCATTATGTTAATTATTATCTTGCTTTTACTGAACTATTTTTCAGCTTCAGCAAGGGGCCAACACTGCTCGAGGGGACGATACCTCCAAACTGAAGGTTCTCGTTTCTGAGTGGGTCAACTGTGAATTCAAGCCAGATCCTCTGGTCGATCCAGATGACAAACATTCACATGGGTTTACTAACGATGCATGCGGTAGGTTACTTTGTCCTTCGGAACTTGATTGGAACAATCCAACGTAAGTGGTGCACTTAGAATATTGAGAAAAATCACTCACATGTCACCAGTGTAAAGGCGGGCATTCGAGATCACGCAGATGGCTACATTGTAACTGACCTCTCCTTTCCAGCATTTGTTTATGAAAAATACACTATGAAACCTGACGATCTGGAGGAGGGACTATTCAAGGGGAAAATCCTTATCCAGGTATGTGGCCTAGCAATAGTCCGGTATTGATCTCAGTTGTTTTCCAGGCATACAAAGCAGTATTTATGTCGCCTTCCTCAGCTAAAGACGTCAATGGTGATGGTGATGGGGTTGACATCATTCAAAATAACCGATGCGCTAGGAAATCCTTCGATGGACTTAAGTCTCTGTAGGTCGAGTCTCGATGCCGTTGACAAGCAACCAGAGACCCTTGACTCGAAGATAGGCCTTCATCTCACCCTTCCAGGTAGCATAGTTGGTAGAGGTGAGTTTGGTGACAGTGCGAATAGATTTCGAGTCTTCTGAGGACATGGCGAAGGAGACGGCGCAGTTTTGCAGCAGTGGGACGAATTAAGGGCAAGGGCTTGGTAGAATTCGAAGGAAAGGCTGTCTTTGCTGATTTTCAACAAAGAGAGCAAGGAATAATGGGTGGGGAGAGTACCAGTGGCTGGATGCGAGAGGAGGGAAAATGCGCACTAAGTTGGCCCAAAGACAGTGAACTCCAGCGACAGATTTGACTGCTAAAGCGCAGGGCTCATAACCTATTAGAAGAACTGAGAGTTCAAAGTCAATGCACGAATATTATTGTGTAAATAAGTAAAGTACTATACCTGAGAGTTCAAAGTCAATGCACGAAGCATGTAAGACTTGTGAACTCTGCACTATGGGCGAGTCTATGTAAACAAATATAAACAATTCCTAGTATGGTATGTGTCCTCAAAGTGTCTTAGAGGTCTGTCCTCAAAGTGTCCTCGAAGTCCTCGAAGTCCTCGAAGTTATCTACTAATATAGTAATGTCCTTGAAGTGTCCTTCAAGTCTTTGAAGTCTTAGAAGTCTTCGACCTATCTGGTGTGAAGTCACCACACAACTAACACTTTGGGACCACCCTGGACATTGACCAGTAATTGATGAATATCCCCACATTTCGAACAAGTGGTATCAACGTAAAAGTAAAGTGAACATTTTTGTGATTCGCTCCATGAATGTACCTTGGCTACTGTACAAACTTGATGTTTCTTTACACAGATAGCCAACCACATCACACAAGATGATTCTTAGATAACTGATCAAGATGGCATTAAATTTTTGAGAGCGACAAAGAGTGATATCATCATTACTTGCTTATCGCCAGTTTGTTCTCTCGAAAGATTCCAGGTTCCATGCTTAACTTTGACATTTTGTACTTTGCTTGCTATGTGGCTATTATAATTCATCCAGTTTGAGTATCTGACTTCACTCTATTTTTCCTTGAAGCTTGATTTTGAGGGTTGCGGGGGTCTTTTCCTGATCACAGACTTGTGTGGAGAAATCAGGAACTCTCCATGCCTCTATAAGGTCAAACATGCCATTGTAATGATTGGTGGCAGAATTATGTAGATGCTTGTGATTGTGTACTATATATTGATATACATGACATTCTAATTTGTCCCTCAGTTCACTGATGACGAATACAAAATATTGCTCGCTCACTTGATATATCTGATCATAGGACCATCATAGGAAATTGAAAACACTGTCCCTGTCATCTTCAAGTTCTCGCCTATCAGGTTTGCAGTAGTCTTGCTGCGATGAATAAGATATGCCTGACTGCCTCGCACACATCTCGACATGTGAGGTGATAATCAGCAGATGAAAGATCCCGAGTTGCAGTCACAACATTGACCAGGGTGATCGTCCTCTTCGATTCCATGGGTGCCATCTGAAACACATGCAAGGTCCACCAAGATCTTTTCCTGGTATCTCACCATCAACGATGCATAGAACTGTTTGAAGATCCCAGAGTCGTATTAGACTGTATGCAAAGTTTCCCCTTGTCTTCTGTCTTGCAGTCCGCTGTCACAGTATTGATATAGAAATCCATCAGGCCCTCGACACCTGGCGATCATTGTGACTGTCCCTCATCAAAGTTCTATTTGGGGGAACGTCGACCCCTTATGTGAGGTGACATGTTGATAACAGCTTTACACTTTGCACTGGATTCTCTACACTCATTTGTTGTATGCTTCGTCGTGCAGATCTTGGCAAGCATAACGCACATCAAGAGCTTTGAAGCCTGATACTGTTCAATGCCGAGAAAGACTTGGCAAAGCAAACCTCTGCCGGAAGGTAGTGCGGCTATGAGATATGTTACATTTAATCTGTCTTTGAGACATGTGTTGTGCTTCAGGGGACACTATTATCTTGGAGAATAGGACTAGTTGAGTCCAAGTTGAGTCCATGACATCTCCAGGGCATGCACCAGAAGGAATCTGGTTTTTGAGTAGAGCGGCCAGCTTAGCTTGACCTAATGATAATAGGTGATGCAAGGCGAATAGCCATCAAAAGTTCTTCGAGAAATGTTTCACTAGCATCGCACAAAAGGATATGCTGCTCCCTGAGTGGCGCCAATGTTAATGAAACCTTGTCCAATTGAAGCATCAATGCTATAGTCCAGGGGAGAGAAACAGACTGGGGATTGGTAGATGTTAGATCGTCTGCTCCGTGCTTAACAAGTTGGCTAGCTACTCAAGCTCAAGGTTTGGTCATGTGGATCTGTAGCAAGAGTGTTTGTAATGATATCATGGTATGTCAGCATGAATGAATATGGAATATACCTCAGTCGGTGCTTGTAACGCGACTGTCTCAAGCATGCTAAAAGAGCAGACAATTTTATGCCATAGTAATAGCTGTACCGTAGTACATCGTCTGTGTTGCTGGATGCTGTATATATAGTCTACTACAAGATTAGACAAGCGGGTAGTATAGGAAAGATGATAGATGGTAATTAGCGAAATATTGATGGTGGGGGTAGAATCAGTCTCAAAGTTCTTCTATGCTGCCAGCCCAAGTACAGATACACAAATCCATGGCTCAGGCGAAAGACAAATGAATAGAGATGCATCAATGAACACTGTAATTGGCCTGAGCAGAAGGCAAGGGAAAACACAGGATTAAATGGAGTAAAAGCAGCTCCCTGCAGTCAACAGGGAGCCCTATAAAATTGCAACTAGTAATACATAGTAGTGAGCCTGACCAGATGCCCGAAAATGCGAGAGCGTTAAGAGCCTAAGAGTGCCGCAAGAAAGCAGAAACAAGTAATAATACATAGAGTGCCAAAGAGAAAAACTTCGAGGCAAAAAACCAAAAACTGTCTCAATCGCTATACAGTATTGGAAAGGGAGGGAAGGGAGGGGAAAGGTAGTTGAGTTGGAGTTGGTAGTTTGTGTTGATAAAAGCAAAATAAATATTTGAAAATGAACGAAGAGATGAGAAGAGATGCACCAGACACACCAAATCACATCAGAACATCATGAACAGAAGTTTGTCCATGGAACAGTAAAGCTTGTAGCAATACTGGGTTTTACAAACGTAGCGCTCCCACGTGGATGAGCGCCAATGTCCTATACGCTGGATACTGGCTGGAGGAACTCCTGCACCAGCAAGCAAAGTTGCGCACAACGAGTGACCACCAATGCTGATGGGGAAGAAAGAACGCAAACACCGCATGAACCACCCCTGCATAGGGGGTTTACCATTGCACTGTAACCACAAGAAAGGCTGAAGCAGGAAAAGAGAATTGTGCATGCGCAGATATGCTGTGAATGGACTGAGAGGATTGTCAGGTCCTGCCGAGCATTGAATATGGACCTGATTCCCTTCAAAATGCACATCTGCTTTGTCATGTGGTAGTAGGAAGATGTAGCAGTTGTCATCAAGACGAACAGAATGACGGAGAGATAGTTTCACGTAATCTTGAAGCTCAAGACTATCAGGCCAAACTAATTCGCCTAAATGCATGAGTCCAAAAAAGCCAGATAAGAGTTGAGCCATCCAAAGATTGTCATCGAAAGACCAAGGTCTGGGTAGGGTGCTGATGACCCGAACTAAGTCTTCGTGCAACAAAGGTTGTTTGCGCATAACAGGCCTCCCAAAACGCCAAGCAGAGCCTTGCAAAGAACACTTCACAAGTTGTGATTGCCGAACATTTTGAATAGATGGGAAGTACGGCTTGAGTTGACTGACAATACCAGAGAGATAACATTCAACCGAATGTGGTTGAATATGCTGACACATGTAGACAATATAGAAAGATAAAGTATCAGGAGTCAGGTCAACAGGGAAATGGTGTGTTGCACAGAAGGACAAATAAGAGTTGAGGTGAGAGGAATACATGCGAGTCATTGAGGGATCAAGGGCGAAACTGAGGGAAATAGAGCGCTCAAGGATGAGTCGCTCTAAAGACCAAGCTTCCCTTACAGGTTGCCTGGCACCAGTGGTGAAAGGAATCATTTTTAGCTGCCCCCAGTGCATTCCGAGGGGGTTGAAAAGACGAGATGATTAATCCCAGTGAGACTTCGCATGCTTCATCATTCTTCCAATGTGAGAGATGATCTGCGACCTCATTGTGTGCTCCAGGGACGTGAAAAATGTGTAAGTCAATTTCTGAGTTGAGAATGACATCAACGACGAGCATGAGGAGCCAGTTATAAGGTGGAAGCGCGGCTAAAGTGTTAAACATAGCCACAGTATTCATATTGTCGGTGAAAACTGCAAGACACTCGTGAGGATGCATTCTCCTCACTGTGTCAATAATGGCAGCTGTTACTGCGAGTGCTTCAAAGAAGAAGATAGTGTTGGATGAGATAGTCCTGGGTAAAGGAGCCTGGAAGCCTTGATTTAAAGAAGGATACCAGAAACTCATCCCATTTCTGGACATGTCAGTGTAAACTGAGAGCATAGCTTGAGACATGTGATGAAAGTCCCAACTGACTGACCAAATGAAGTATACTCTGTCAGAAGTTACAAGATGTTGCATGATCCACTTGAGTTCTCAAACGACATCTCTATTCACCCATATCAAAGCTCTTTGCTCCAACTTGCCTGCAGTTTTGGCATATAATGCTGAAAGACCAGGACGAAGCAGAGGGTAAACATTTAGCGCCCAATTGAGATGCCCTGCAAGACGTTGGAGATCTCGCAAAGACCATCTGGTTCCTTGAATAGCAAATCCACGAATTGACTCCACGAGATCCAGGCACGACTTATCTGACATCCTGATGCGCATAAGATTGGGATCAACATCAAATCCTATAATAGGTAACTCTTCTCCAAAGACTTGCTTACGTTCTTCATGCGGAATACCAAGACGGTCCCACAATCAAAGGAGTTTGCAGAGGTTGCAAGGCAAGATCTTTTGGTAGGGTGTGTACATCTCCATTTCCTCCTTGCGTTGAAATGAAAATGAGTTGTCCACATAGATGTAGAGATAGTAGATGAGGATTTTGACAATAGCAATCCAGATTACCAGTGACATGAAAGCGTGATAGATGCGTTGAGAAGCACGACCACCGAAAATGTTACAGCAATCAACAAAGTGACTATTTTCGAACATGACGACTTGCTTCACTTGCCAAAGGGGATGCATCGGCATGTGATGATAACAAAGGCGTGGAAGAGCCCTGACATGTGCGCATTCCAACTAGTGTATTCTTCCCATCTCTGAGGGAAGACGAAGGTAAGCACATTGATATACTTTGTGAAGGCGATGTTATGGTCTGAGGCCGAATGAATTCCAGCAGACGATTTGCTCGCCCAAAATGAGAGCTCGACTTTATCATCGATGATGTGAGTCTGCTTGGGCTCCAGGTCCGTTGAGTGGGCTGCTTCAAGGACCTTTCCCAAGTCGACAACCTTCCATTGGACGATGTTGAGCCATTGCTCGGGAGGGAAAGGTGGACATCCAGGTGTGGATAAGATGTCTCGCATGACTCCTTTGGGATCAACTGAGAATTGTTCGAGCTGCTCAAAGGTTTGCTTGATATCCAGTGCCAAAGAGGCAATGGTGTTGACTCGTTTTTCATGCCACGGGAATTTGGTGGTGTCAAGCTTTCCTTTCGAGCGCTTGGAGACTCGCTCATCCTCATCAGAAGACTCGGAACTGTCCCGTCCTCTTCTGACCCTATTCTCGACCTCTTGCTCATCCTCTCTAGGTTCAGAAACTCTCCCTTCTGTTTCCCGATGCTGGGATAATTGGTTAAACTCAAGTCCTCGCTCGGTTGCCTTCTCATTCGCTCTATCAACGGAATCGAGCATATTGACATAGACAGCGAGGGCGTCCGGGAGACTTCCCCCAACTCGGACGGAATTCGACTCAGGGAGGATTTGCCGTAGGGCAAGGATGAAATTCGATTTACCATTTTCTCGCCTTCGATATTGTTCAATGAGCTCGTTGCACCTCTCGACACATACCGAGTCCGAAAGACCTGTTGATTATTCCGACTCTGAGGATACGGTTTGGGACGTGAGACCTGTTGGTTGTGCCAACTCTGAGGAAACGATTTGGGAGGTGCTGGAAGCAACTTGTGATGGCCCAGCGAATCCATTGTCAGACATGAGGAATTTGTTTCGATGAGAACGAAGTGAATATAGTGATTTAAAAACGACTCTAGCGAGACAAACGAGAGAAGGTTAGCACGAAGGTAATCGTACAAGAAACTAGATACCCACCTGGCGAGACGACGAGAGAAGGTTAGCAAGAGGTGGGAACCCCTTACAGTCGTCGTCCGCCAGGCCAAGCTTGAAACTCCGCCTTAGGAGGGAAGGAATTTGAAAACAAGCTGAGACATCGAGAATGGCGTCACCATCCCGACAAACCAAAGGCCAAGGATAAACACGTGAGACTGCAAGGACTGTAGTAAGCCCCGACAACAAGTCCGCACGCTGGCCAGAGGAGGACGAACCTCGTGCGGACTGACCGCGTGAAACACGCAACCGCTTACCAATTACCTTTGTGTAACTTACATTAAACCCAAGGAACGACGGAATGAGAATACTCAATGTCCACGGTTCCACCAAACCAAAAAATATCCGAGTCACACATCGCGCATGGTGGTAGTGACCAAAAATACATTCAAATCAGCTTGTCAGCAACAGTACTGCAACTACAAGCCACAACATAATACAGCACGCGTGTATGATGATGTCCACCTGGCAATCGCAATATACACAGTTAAAAGTCCACCAGTCCATATTCCAGAACAAGAGAATAGTGATACTTTTTAGAATCCCAGCCCTTCTAAGCGGCGAAGCACATCGTCGTGTTCATAGAAGTCGTCATCCCCTGGAACCTGGGATCCTCGGTGGCAAGTTGCAGCATGTTTCCACCTAGAGCAGAAGTGAATCTATCATTCGCTATGCCTCGCATGTGTCCTACCAGAACAGTTCCTTGACCTAACGGCAATGATGAGAAATGTCACGAGATATCATACTGACTTCATACCTTCACCTCGCAATCTTTGATGCTTTCGACGGGGACCCACTTCTTGCATTTATGACACTTTCCTTCAAGAATCTCCGATCGCTCAAGTTTGAGCGTGTTGCGGCGACTACTTGTCCTGTATAACAGTGGAGGTGAGAATGGACGTCCGGTAGTTGCTGACACTCCTTTCAATGCGAGAAACAGATTAATGGGTGAAGAATCATTCAAATGTTCCTTACCATGCGCAAACTGCATATGATAGCTGAAAAAAGTCAAATGGAATCATATAAGAAACTGAAATTCTCTGGAAAAAATGTTAGCATGATTGCGTAGGCTGTGAGGGAAAAGTAAGTGACCACTTAAACGCAGAGAATTTCGTTGATAACCATATTTTTTGTCCCCGTCCACCGCGCAAAGGGCTTTCGACACAGATCGGACATAGTCCTATCTTGGACCTACCTATACCTTTGACAAAGCGGGGAGTGTACAGATCTCGTGGATCTCGTGGAGGATTACAGATACCGCCAGGATGTTTCAAGAGATTGAAAAGAGAAGCCCTGCAAATGGTGAGCGTCAGGTAACAAGCAATAAATAACTTACTCCTCGGTATCAAGTTGCAGAAACGAGCTTATAGGATAACGCCGATAGAATAAAGGAAAATCGGGGTGACGAGAAACCTCCGAGGGAAGGCGACGCTGTGATGGTATGCCGAGATATTTAGGCTCCTGAATCTGAGAGGTAAGGTCGACAGCAGTGGGATCGCCGGAGGTACGTGCGCGTTTTGTCCGGCATGAAAGTCGTTTCTCATCGTGATCGTCCGGAAGAGGGTGCTTAGAACTCTGCACGAGAACCGCACGGCTAGCAGTACGAAGCGAGCGTCGAGAAGTAGAATATAGCCCATGGTTGTCTCTTGAATGTCGCGCAGTACTCGAGTTCTGTCCCAAAATGGGCGAGCATAGTGAAGAAGCGGAAGACAATCCACCAGAAACGTTATCGCTAAGGGGGCGCTCGGGAGACGGAAGGGGTGTGAGTGCAGAGAGAGAGGAGACAGGAGACCAAGACCGCTCGCTGACATGCATGGCAGGACTCGAAGCAAAACCTGGAGAAAAGGTAGGATGACCGAAGGAATGTAACGAAGGAAGCTTCTCCATCAGCGACCATGTACTGGGAACACAGGATCCTCCAGAAGACTGATTGGATGGGTGTCCGCTTTCAGGTAGAAACGTAGTGATATTGTCGTCAGATATCCTTCTAGCTATAGGAGACATATCTGGATCGGAATTGTGCCATGATTGTGACAACTTAAAATGTCGATCGAATGGCGTTCCTTCGGCATTAAGCGTTGACGGTGACAGGCCGCAGCCAGGTAGAGGAGGGATCTTTGGAAGGGGACTCGGCGAAGAGGATAACTGTTGTTCTACCCAGGATTCAGTGTAAGGTGCAGCATACACACGAGACAGTTGCTGAAAGGCTGGCGAAGAAGCAGACATAGTATACCGGCGTGAAGGAGTAGATGGCATTGATATGGATCGAAGGAAATTTTCAGCTCGAGGCAATTGGAGAGAAATGTCTTGTCCTGAACTGGGAGCGATAGAACCCATGGTTGAGTGTCGCACTGACATGGATACCGGGGGAGCATCAGAGCATATAGTCATAGCGTGTGCGTATTTGTCGCGTTGGAATTGCAGTCGCGCTGGACTTGTAGTAGGATTACTCGAGGGAAATTCGAGGGAACCGTAGTAATGAGACCCATCGATTTCGCATAACATTTCTGAAAGATCCAAGTCAAATTCAAGTATGAGTATTTGTCGGTGAATTCATTTTGACCAAGCCACTGAATAGGCCAAATTATCGCAATAATAATGGTACACACCAGGTGGAAGGCTACAACAGCTTTATCAATATAGATGAGGAGGACAAAGCGATATAAGTATGTATGTTCAATGGAGGTCAAAAACAGGTCAAAGGATGCTGCCAATTTGTCTTCTAATACTTACGAGACTCGGAGTTCGCGGAGTCCGTAATTCGATACCGGCACACCGGCAAAGGTCACTACCCTGCACGCGAGCGGCTGCAACTAATTCATGCTTTCCAACAATGATTCTCTTACTTCTTCTGTATAACTGTTTTCTCTTCCTATCACTTCTTCCTTCAGCAAGAAGCTCGGCGTTGACTACTGCCATTGCAGCAAATGAGCGTTTATGTTTCTATGTTGATGCAGACAAAGCAGGGGAAAAAATTGGGGTGAGCACGAATGGTTGTGTTTGTCGAGTTACACTGAACGTCCCACGTGAAGTTTTACTTTGCAGTGTGTTATGCGGTGTTGTGCCGGCTCATATACTCAATGTCCCACAAACTAGGTTCAATCTGGAGGATCGTTCGACATAGACTTCGACGTTAAGGATCCTAATGAGAAGGTCATACTTGACGGTAAAAGCGAAAGGCAAGGCGACTACGTCTTGACTGCCAACACCGTCGGAGAGTACTCGTTCTGTTTTGAGAATGATATGTCGACTCTCACGGTGAAGCTAGTTGACTTCGATATCATGGTGGAGAGCGAGCCTCGCAGGGAAGCGCCTGCCAAGCCAGGACAGGTGGCGGATCACACTAGTGCACTGGAGGAGAGCACATTTCGGTTGAACTCACTGCTTTTGAATATCAAACGTACTCAAAAATAGTATGTTCAACTATTGTCTCAAGTTATCATCATGCGTACTGACCTTCTTCTCAAAGTTTCCATACACGAGAGAACAGAGGGTTTTCCTTGGTGAGGTCGACACAAAAGTTGGTGGATATCCTCACGTTTATATGACTGGGTCACTCACAAGCAATATAGCCGCCTCTTCTGGTATATGGTTCTGGAGAGTATGGGCATTGTGGGCATGGCTGTGTAAGTGCAATTCAGGTGTAATTCAACCACAGCTGAATGATATTCAGCCTTCAGGTGTATATCCTCCAAACCTTTTTTACGAAAACAGGTCGTCGATACAAAGTATAGTTTCGTGTGCCGGCATCTGCGTTTATATATCTCCTATTTTCCTCCGCCATTCCACGTTGGCCCTCAAGCAGCATCACGTTTTGGTTGCCCTGACCTGGTAACTACGATTAATATGACCAGTGCGAGCGTTGGCATCTAATCGAATCCCACTGAGCTCTGATGCAAAGGGTGTAAGTAAGTACGTTCTTACGATCTGGATCGATGGATGCACGCAGTAAGGCATGCGCATCAGCTTCAGAACTGATTACCAGGATATGGTCCCGTTTTTGCCCGTACGCGTGGATCCCAAGATCCAAGCTCATGATAAGCTGCAACCTCTTGAATCCAGCTACGCCTCTCGTACTTAGGGCAAGCGGAGTCCGCTTGGGGGATTTAGTCACGTTTTACGACAATCCGAGTCACGGAATACGAAACTTGCAGTTACTCTGAGTAAGTCATTCAAAGCATACTGCTTACTTGTCTCGCAAGTCATCCATGAATATTAGCGTGAAATCCCAATTGAAATTGTTTGAACTCTTATGACCGAGTCTAAGTTCCTTGATTTCAAATCTGAGCAGAAAACCTTGTACTTATGAGACTAGTGGGCAAGCTGGCGGAAGTATACATCATTGTATCAACCTCTAGTGTCCCAACATCTCCTGGGCTTTCTCTAATCATCTGTATCGATCACCGTCACACAAGCTACGCACTCTTCGAGCCGATCTTCAGAGGCCCGTACAAAACAAGATCCTGAGCGATCCACGTCGCTCGATCCCTCTGAAAAGAATATCATTGTACGTGGTCCCACGTCAATTTGTGCCAGCCTCATGTTATTGCAATAACAGCTTGAGGTTCCTGTGTTCTTCCCAGGTCCCGCAGTACATCACAGACTACGATGAGTTCAGAGCCAAGGCGTCAGAAACATATATGTTGTTGCTGTGAATGAATAGTATAATGAGTACATATATGCATATCCTGGCGCGTATACTCAACCGCCTTTTTCGCAGAGCTTGGAAATAGATACACAGGGCCCAGGTAGGAATTTTTATCACAGGATCGTTTTTTTCCTCGCACTGTGATGTGGTTCAGGCGTCTGTTTCATTGCGGATGATAATGGGACTCCTCTTCTAGGCTCACCTAGTTCTTACTCAAGATACTTGGATTTTCTTCAGGGCTACGTCGTTCACTACTTGCCTGATCTAACCAATCTTGGTGCCCTTGTTCCAAACAAAGATCAAACATAGTACAGGCAGTCAGTGCCACAGTAGCTTAGCAGTGTTACTCATGAGTACAGCTTAATATATTTAGTCATTGGTAGATCGCAAGGCCAAAGCAAAATAACTGTCTGGATGCTGTGTGGACAGTACTTGGGATATCAACATCACAGTGCTTCCGGTTTATGCCTGTACGTCGATATCTAGTGCTGCTAGGCTCCAGCCTACCGCAGCGTAGTAAGGAATGACTACCGTCATCCGCATGGGTTTGTCGCAGCGCACTGCCCACCGGGCTGTGCTATGTACTCAGTACTTGCAATCTGAACCGAGTGTTGCGAAAGAAATGCCTGTTCTAAGAATTGTTCACCCGTGATACTGCCTTAATGATCTACTTACAGCTACTTACCCAATGAGAATCGTTCAATTATTGCCTACAATCGCCTCAGAGGGGCGGTGCAAGGCCACTTCTCTAGTCACCTGTGCTGAGCGCTACAACAGCATCGCTCCAGGCTGGCTTGTCTCGGTGATCAAGTATTTATCGCGTGACAATTACCGAGATACTTATGAAACTTTCCGGTCATCACGTTCCTGTTTCCTTTCCTTTCCTTACCAAAGTTCTAATTGGAAGACGCGGGCGTCTCTTGATTGGTACCCGGAGCTGGAGGCCCTCTCAGGCAGGTCCTTGGAGCTTGTTATCTCCTAAAAGTCATGGTTTTGTTGTTTCCTCAAGGCCTAGCGATATGTGTTTTCTTCTATGCACTCCTAGGCCTTGCGGAGCATAGCCGAAGTTTCTCCTGGGATTTAATGATAACGTAAGTCGTGGTTGTTCTTTCTTGTATGTTAGTTTTTATCCTTCGATCAGAAATA
>NW_024542295.1:0-24463 GCF_016758785.1 Suillus bovinus
ATGAGCAAGAAACACTTCTAAAATCCTTTATGCTCGTCCAGGGTCCAAAGCCAGGGACGCTTGATACCAGTACTGGGGAAACTTTACACCAGATCGAAAAGAGCGGCAGCCGAAAGACCACATCCAACAAATCACTTCAAGTCCCCTCATCTTCTCGCGTGTCGGAATCCAATAAAATCGATCGAGCTCAGCTGCATAACCCCTTCCTCCATCATCCCGACCGCAACCAAACAACGCAGAGACAAGAAGCAATACTTTCCAACGATGCGTTCTGCGATGAACCTAGTGGACAGGACCTACTACTCCCAGTGTTACTGGTCGAATATAAGAAGAGAGACGAGTCTGCGATCTCGACCGCCATGAACCAGACCAAAACGTACCTGGTTTCGGCGGTCACCTTCCTTTCCGAGTTCAGCATTACAGACCAACCTGTTTTTGGACTTGTTGTCAATGGCGCACTTGGCGCAATCACAATGGCATGGAAGACAAATAATGTATGTGCTGTTTCTGTTCACCATTTCCGGAGGAGCTCATGAGTGGTGCAGCAAATTTATATCATGGAGCACAATGTCCGACACTACGACATCAGAGACCCACTCCAGGCACTGCAGTTTGTATCTATTCTACCTCGCCTCGCACGTCACGGCCTGGGACTTCGCCATATATTGGAGAAGCAGCTCACGGAAATAGATATGACTCGATTTCAATCCAAGCTGTGGTCCAAGTTGCCCCAACGGCTGGAAGACAAGAGATTGGCGGCAGCTAAGCGGACAGAATCACAATCAGAGCAAGCGGCCGCACAAGATGGCAGATGAGGCGGTGGGAAGAGGAAATAGAGATTGGAATATGTATGGCACAAGTGGCTTTGTTTATTCGCAATTGACGCCGAGCCGACGGTATCTCGTGCTTATATATGTTAGATATTATACCAAATGCTTTGAACTTTCGTTCGCACTTGGGTTATCACTAGCCAATCCAAGTACTGTTTGCTGAGTCTAATACAAAATCATTGAATCGACATTTAAGGCGCTGCTCAGTTCTCACTCGAGCTCAAGTTACCAAACAGTGCGAGTCACTCATGGCGAAAATAAAAGCTTCTATCCGGATTTGGGTAGTTGTTAATTGACAGCGGCTCATCGATAGCCGTTGTCTCATCCAAATGTCCGAAATCGCGGGCCCTGCAGCTGCTGCCCTAGCATCGCTAAGCCCTGATGACGTACTTTTTCTTCAGGCACTCCCAAAGGCAGAACTTCATGCTCATCTCAATGGATCTATACCCATCAAAACCCTTCTTGAACTTGCACAGCAACACTCACCTACACAGTCATCTGAGGTCGCAGACACTCTCCAGAAACTTAAGTCTGGAGCTGTCTTGGATGAAATAGATGACTTTTTCTCTCTTATGCCCGCTATCTATGCTCTGACATCAACTCCAGAGGCAGTCACGACAGCCACTCGTGCAGTTCTCCAGTCATTCCTGAACCCCACAGGTGATGGCACGGGAAGCCCTCAGTGCGCGTACCTTGAACTACGAACCACACCTCGCGCGACAGCCCACATGACGCAAGAGAGGTACCTCACAGCTGTGCTTGATGAAGTAGAATTTTATCCTGCCACTCAGGCCGCCCTGATCGTGTCCGTCGATCGTCGCATGAGTGACCTGGACGTTGAGGAATGTGTAAGTCTTGCCATTGAGATGAAGAACAGGGGAAGAAGAGTTGTAGGTGTTGATGTATGTGGGGATCCACGCAAGGGCGATATGCAATCTTTCACTCAGCACCTCTTGAGAGTCAAGGGCGCTGGTCTTGGATTGACTGTGCACATCGCGGAGGTATCTTGTGATGTTCACTCTGGTGTGTGGGACTCGATAATGATGTCCGAATTTTTAGTGCACAGAGAATACAACCGAAGACTCTCTGGCACTCCTTAGTTGTCGTCCGGACCGACTCGGACACACGACCTTCCTTTCAGATGAACTCAAGGCTCTGTTCTTTGCAGATATTCCACAACCCGGGATAGAATACGACTCATTGTCTGAATGTGCTACGGGCGCAACAAACCTTATCACACCAACTAGACTCAAAGATCCCTCTCACCCTCTCTACTTCCAAAATTTGAAATCTCAAAGTAGGTTGTTTTCTGCGCTTCATTTCAGATAGCGCTGAGTTTCGAGGAAACCAAAGTGCACATGTCTTTCTGGGTCGATGCAGAGAAACTTTCCGAGCGAGCTGCAATTAACGATTGTGAAGAGATGATCGAACAAGTGAAGTCGCCCAATAACGCGCGTTCGAATGGACAGTACAAGCCATGCGTCGAGATATGCCTAAGTTCCAACATTTTGTAGGACCATGCATCAACCCTGCGAGCTGTCTAATCCATACTCTCTTCAGAGGCAAACTTGTCGCATCCCTCGACACGCATCATATTCACTATTATCTGAAGAACAACCATCCTATCGTCATCTGCGTAAGCACGCTATCTTACGTCTCATAGGATCTTTCGTCTGATGTTTCACATCATCAATAGACCGATGACGCACTCCCTTTCAGAACGTCTTGTCTTGGAGAGTACTCTTTGCTCCTAGCGCAGCCTCCGCTAGGCCTTGGCTTGAGCAGAGGTGATGTGACTAGAATCGCGCGGATGGGCATGGATGCTGCATTTTCGAGGCCTTGTGATTGAATCAGATTCTCAGCCTTGCGTACGACGTCGATTCATAGACTCTAGAATATGGGCTGTGTCACAGAGCAAGACGGCCGTACGGCACACATCCCGACCTGAAGAAAAGGCACTTGTACGATACTTGCGATATCATGATGGAACAGAAATACCACTGGCTTCTACTTTCAATTTCTAGAGGACTTGGCTCTACCAGGTGAGATTGCTGATGGTGCTATCACTACCGGTAGCTCGATGTGCTCGTCGGAACGGGATGATGGGTACCGGCGACAGTACTACGCGCCCACAACCCTGACTCTGCTTATGGGACTGAAGTTATTCAGCTGTTCATCACACATGTTTTCAGGCAAGCAAAAGCTGTGGGAGTCCCTTAAGCTCGCTACTCCCGCAGGCAGTGGAGGTGGGGACACCATGGCGGTCAGAGTCTTCTTGAGAATTTTGGATAATCTCCTGGATTCTTCCTGCAGGGATGGCGACACGATTGCTAGTGGTCGACAAGGCGTTGAAGATAAATAGTAGGATCTGACTTATTCATAACTATGGTCGGTCGACGTGCTACTATTAGTGATCGAACCAACTTGAGTGTAAAGCACTTTAGAGTGAGATTGATATGTACACAAAGCATACTGGAGAAACGTGCCAGATATTCCTTGGGCCCGAACAAAAGCTATACGTCACCCCATACCTGAACAAATCATTCGATTTCACGAGACATTCGCTTCGGGAATGGCCATAGCCGAGCCGGATGACAAAAACTTCAGTTCCATTCACAATGAGCGCTCATATCGTTCACCGACAAGTATATACTTATGGCAAACCGTCTCGCACAAGTGTCTGGTCACCTCAGTAATGCACATGGACGCGGGCTTCTCTCCGGGGAGGTAGCTATCATCACTGGTGAGTTTGTGTTGTATCACATGATACTTGTGATACTAGACAGTGTCTGATGTTGCCACGTACGGCTAGGTAGCGGACAGGTAAGGTGTTTTTTGACTGAAGGGGGTCAGTGCTGACGAATGTATGTATTTGTAGGGTATCGGGCGCAGCGCAGCGCTGCTGTTTGCAAAGGAAGGTGCCAAGGTCGTAGTCAGCGAGTGAGTCCCAAATGCGTTCCAGGCCTACAACTTGAAAGTTTAGTCGCTTATTCTGCTTAGTATTGACGCCAAGAAGGCCGCGGATGTGGTGAACGAGATCAAGGCTGCAGGTGGCGATGCAATATACGTCGCAGGAGATGTTGGAGCAGACGACTTCCCGCAAACAATCGTGGACGCAACCGTTAAGTCAGTGCTATTGCGCCATATCAATACAAGTATGCAGCCTCATCTCTGATTGCATTCCAGGCAGTATGGCAAGATTAATCACATCGTCAACAATGGTTAGCGCTCTCGAGGTTGTCAAGCATCTTCTGTTCTAACATGCAATGTAGCTGGTTTCACACACGACAAGATGATTCACACCATGCCAGACGAGACATACGACCTCATCATGAAAATCCACGTCCGTGCACCCTTCCGACTCATTCGTGCTGCTGCACCTTACTTCCGAGTCAAGGTTTGTTCCAGTGCATTCAATCGAGTCATTCCCGTGTGATGACAAGCTCCTAGAGCGCTACACCGGAAAACCGTTCTATCATTAACGTCTCTTCGACGTCCGGTCTGCATGGAAATGTTGGCCAAGCAAATTACGCTGCTGCAAAGTCTGCGGTTGTAGGTCTCACCAAGACTATTGCAAAGGAATGGGGACCATTCGCTGTTCGTGCGAACACTATTGCATACGGCCTCGTGCACACCCGGTATGGCATATCGCATTTTTCCGTTATTGCACCTGACAGCGATGCAGGTTGACTGCGGCAAAAGAGGACGGTGCAACCATCGAGATTGATGGTCAGAAGGTCGCACTTGGCATTCCCGGAGCAAGGCAGCGTGCTGCTGCTCAGAACGTTCAAGCTTTTGTGGATATTCCTCTGCAGAGAGGTGCCACTGCTGATGAGGCGGCTGCAGGCATGCTTTTGTACGTTCCAGCTTATATCTCGGTACCTTGGCTAACTGATGGTCTGTTTAGCCTTGCTTCACCGCTTGCGTCGTATGTGACTGGCCATACGCTGGAGGTAACAGGTGGACGAGGAATCTAATGTCGCATTTTATTTCATAGCAACTATCTGCTGTGCAGTTGTATCATTTTGCGACGTTTCTTCAGTGCTAGGTCTTTGAAACTTCGGACAATTCATCAGCGGATCTGATCATGCATTAATTGCATTCTTACTAAGTACGAAGAATGAGCACGTGGTCAGAATAAGGTCTATGTCCGTTTTGAGCAAAGTGTAACTCACGCCTTTCTTCTCTTCGCACTTATCGAGTCTCGATATCATCGATAGTACTTGCGGTTCGGAAGTCCATCTGATCTACCTATTTCAAAGCACCCACCCACCTCTCCTCGGGCAGCTCAGAATCATGTTTGTACATGCTTGGACATCAAGGGGCAACAATACCTTTACACAAATGACAAATGACCAAGGTTATTAGGCCACTTGGAGATTAGTTGTATTTTACTCTAACACAAGATTCGCTTCAGCAACATACCCTTGGGGAACTGAACATTACGTACACAAGTCTCACCGAGGCTTATAAGACGGTTCCCCCCCCAGAAGTTTCTGCATTCCACACACCCCATCTATCATGTCCCTCAACTTTATCACCAATGATAATTCCACAGTATGGGACAGTAGCGTCTATGATGGTTCCACTACATACTGTTATGACTGGGATAGTTCTTCTGTCAATGGTCAAGATAGACCAGTTGGAGTTGACAGTTTGTCGGCCTTCCTAGTACAAGGAAGGTTTCTGGTTCAAGGGTTTCTACTAGACGAGCGCTACGGCTTCTATCTAGGATCAGTGGTGAGTGGTTTTAGCACTTCTACCGCAATCAAGGGTTCAGACTAAGACAATGAGTGACTGTCTTAGAATCAGATATCAGACTATAAGGCTGGAGACCTTATAGAAGAGGATTCAAGGGAAAAACCAGTAGATTAAGTTAAGGAATACAGCTATGGTACATGGGGTTTATATAGGTAAAAGGGAGCGGCGCAGCCGCAACAAGAATGGTAACAAAGATAGGAAAATAGTACAACCTATCAAGATAGCAAAGATAGGTGAAACCGCCATGCAGCGCAAGATAGTATCTATGTTACAGTCAAGAAGAAGGGAAGTGCGGACAGCCCGCTTGATAAGAGAATATCCGAGTCTAGATGAGTCTAGAGTCAGCACTATGGTTACAAAAGAAGAAAAATGAAATAGGAGTAAATGTTATTGTAACACATACACTGGAAGCGGTTTTTTCAGTGATGACTCTGAAGACACAATCGTTTTTGAGAATACCAGAACTATTAACAATTTGATCCCTCCAGGAGCCTTAGTAACTGCACTAGCTGCTTCACTTATCATAGGAACATCTCCTTCCTTTGCACACCCAGACACTTGGGTTTTCGATCGTTACATTACCCCAAATCACCCTCATTTACTGGGACTCAATGATGTTGTTTTCATATATCGAGAATTTCACGACTCTACAATAACTCCTTCTCCATTACCTGTTGTAGCAGCTACCCTGACGGAGATAGTGGGCTGGGGAAGAGGGCTAGTGGAGTTCGGACTTCAGGATCACAACACAGGTTGCACTCACAGGAAAACGCTCACTCTACCACGCACAACCACCCGGTTATCCAGAAAGCAATGGTGGAAAGGAACATTGTCTCTTTACCCTGCACCATCCAATTCCCCTCCTTATCTAGGTCCATCGCACAAACCCACATCTAGAGGATGCCGTCACTCCATCTTATCAGAACATGATAGAAGAGGGAGAGTGCCGAGGGACAGTGACGATCTGCCGATGTGGGATAGATGCTAAAATGGCCTGAAATTTCAGAAGACTTAGTACAACACCCTCTCTTTCCTTTTCTTTCACTTCTTTTTCTCTCCTTTCTCTCCGGACCAGACACATGTCATTTGTGAGAGCTTCGAGCTGCATGCCCGCCCGCCCATCTCAGCTTGTCCTTGTCACCTCCCACTTACATGTTTCGGTTGAAAGCCCGGTGGGCTTTGCCCAAACTGTTACAACTTGGATGGTATCTGTTGGCAACGCTCAAACAGAGCATGTGTCGTCAACGGTCGAGGACGTCCTTGGGCTAGCCCAAGGTTAGGGGTCTTACTTGGCAAGTCTTCGGCAAGTAAGATTTGACGCCTATGTCCAAATTGGGTAGCTTATGTCATGTGGGTGCGAGACGATAAGCTATATCGGCCTAGGCTTACGACACCCGAAGGTTAATCGTAAGATCGTCGTTAATTAGAAGGACAGAAGTCCGACTAGTTAACAGGGGCTTTGCTCGTCGACGAAGTCGATGAGTAAAGATCGAGACTATAGGCTTATCCTGCGAAGAGCAGATAAGAAGATAGAATATAGACTGCTGGCGAGGCAGAAAGGATCACTCTGGTGAGAGTAGGAGGTCAAGAACCAAGTAGATTCAAGTTAAGGAATATGTTACATGGTAGCGAGTTTATATAGAGGACAGGAAGTGTATTAGTGGATGATAACTCGTACTACCAAGAGAAGCAATCGGTAAAGGGTATGAATATAAAAGGAAGGCACGTTCGAGGTAAGACATGGGTGAGCTCTGAACGTGCGGATAAGAAAGTGAGTCAAAGATCAGAATAAGAAGTGAAACATGCAGGGGCACGATCGTGCAGCTGCGGATCTAAGTATAAGTCGCATGTGCGACTGTGCATTGAGTCAGAGATCAAGAAAGGGAACGGGGCAAAGGGGACGCGTCGTGCATCATATCATAGGTTACCGTCCGGACGGTAACCCATGATATGATGCATGATGCATCCCCTTTGCCCTTTTCCCTTTTTTGATCTCTGACTCAGTGCGCAGTCGCACATGTCACTTATACTTAGATCCGCAGTTGCACGATTGTGCCCCTGCGCGTTTCACTTCTTGTTTTGACCTTTGACTCATTTTCTTATCAAGCACGTTCTGGTTCACCCGTGTCTCACCCTGAATGTGCCTTCCCGTTATGGTTATGCCCTTTACCGCTTACTCTTCTTGGTAGTACGAGTTATCACCCACTAATACACTTCCTGTCCTCTATATAAACTCGCTACCATGTACCATATTCCTTAACTTGAATCTACTTGGTTCTTGACCTCCTACTCTCACCAGAGTGATCCTTTCTGCCTCGCCAGCAGTCTATATTCTATCTTCTTATCTGCTCTTCGCAGGTAAGCCTATAGTCTCGATCTTTACTCATCGACTTCGTCGACGAGCAAAGCCCCTGTTAACTAGTTGGACTTCTGTCCTTCTAATTAACGACGATCTTACGATTAACCTTCGGGTGTCGTAAGCTTTGGCCGATATAGCTTATTGTCTCGCACCCGCTTGACATAAGCTACCCGATTTGGACATAGGCGTCAAATCTTACTTGCCGAAGACTCGCCAAGTAAGACCCCTAACCTTGGGCCAGCCCAAGGACGTCCCCGACTGTTGACGACACACACTCTGTTTGAGCATCGCCAACAGATACCATCCAAGTCGTAACAGTGTGCGATGTGGTCACCTCAATCCTACAGCTGTCACGGTTGTATTTGATGGTGTCTCATTGGCCATTGGAGTGGATGGTGTTTTCCAGGTCTTTCACACGTTCTCATTTTGAATCTGACATTTATACCCATTGCTCAGTCTTTCGCTATTTTGCACCTTCCATTGCTGATTTATTGCCCACAGCTGCTTTCTCTGTGTCATTGAGACAACACAATGATCCTCCGTGGGTTCAATATGACAATGGGTACCGATGCCTTGTCCATGCATTTATCTGATGTTTCTTTGCCTATTGGCTGTATCTCAACACAGGCCACCCTCATTGCTGCGCATTTCTGTGACATATATGGTGAACAGCTTGCCATGGTAACGTTTCTCTGGATGTAGAAGCCATGTCAAGTGAAACTACAAGTTGTTTGGGTATGCTGTGGCTAAGCTCGCCTTTCGCTGATTTGACCTGTGCCCTTTGTACTCTGAACAACACAAACATAGTCCTTTGCATTCATCAGCAGGTTGAGTGTGTCCATTCTTTGATAGATACCCGCACTCATTGCAAGTCGTGCAATGAGCTTGTCAATGCTATACACAAGCGCGCGTTACAGCTCTGCCATGCTCACCCACATTTGTTGGCCGATATAATCACTGCACTGTCACCTTTTCTCGATCTCTCTTGGTACACAGATGGCGATATTGTGCGCCATATATTACGCACTGATTTTGGCTCTACTATCATAGACTGTCTCTCCACCACATCCTCAACTGCCAAAGAACTCAGGAATCAACGTGACAAGGTCAAATGGACCCGAAGCAATATGGAAACAGTGATTCTATTGGTATGAAGTGCCTTTCGAAGATAAAGCGTAGGGACGGAAAAGAGAGCAAACAGAAAATGAAATACATCACATGCTTCATCCTCAGATAACCTACAAAGGCTTGTCCGAGAGCATGCAAGCTACTAAGCAGCTCACCTACAAAAGGCCGGCCGACATGTGATGACGAAATGTGGTAGGGAGGGCCCATGGGTATGACAGCAGGCGGATGGACTTTGAAATAAATACATACTCCACTATGGAGTTGGGGACTGGTGGGTCACCGCCACTACGATAATTCATAGCATTGGTCTAATACATTATTTCCAACAGTTCATAGGGCATAGTAATGATATATCACAGTACAGATCCTCCACTATTCCAAAAAGAATTGGCATAGCCGCATTTTCGCATTTTTGAAACCCAGCTATTTGTCATTCCAGGATACATCCTAGATTTGGTAGGGAATATATTTGTATGTTATGACCGCAATTTTGGCTTCCAAAAGCGGAAATCATAAACTCACATTCTATTTTGGTCACCTCCTTCATATCAGGCCTCCCCACATTATTCCCACACTCTGCATTTTCGCATTTTCAGCCACCTACTGTGGGAATTACCCCAATATGGTACACTGCATAATTCCCACACTCTCCCCACCTCACTCCAGCTTCACCACCACACCACAATAGGTCCCTGTTCATATCTAAGTAGTAGTTTAGTATATATTTGTATAATATAATATAATATAATAGACTGCTTTTTTTGTTTATTTGTGTGTCTGCTTATCCTGCAGGGCCCTTTTAAAATAGGGTAGGATATAAAACATTTTCGCATTTTTGCCTATTTGATATGAAAGTGTTCCAGTGTATTCAGAACATGTCTAGTAGTACATATGAAGAGATTCCCATCTTTATTTTACTCTTTGAATTGTCCTAAATCAACAGATATTACACATATACAGAAAAACACAAAATATGTTCTCATTTTATTGTTTATAGGTGGATAGCCTTGAAAATTTCATTCCCAGCATCTATCTAACAATAGGAACAAAGCCCTCAGCTCTCAATTGGCCCTGAGGGTAGAAGACATGTGGAATGGATGTTGTGGTAGAGTAGGTTAATGTAGCATAAATCTCCCTCAGGCTCTACTACTTACTCAACTGACCATTTTCGATGTTTGAGCCTTTAAATTTCCCATGCCCAATTTTTTATCTATTTCACTTCCTCAGCTCTCAATTCTTGTTGGATTGTTATGAATATTTAGGGCTATAATACTATATATATGATAAATATACTCCAGGTTTCTGATTATTAAACTTTGATGTTATGAAGATATGGGCACCTTATCAGTAGAAATAGCAAGCATACACACTAACTCAAACCTCCGGCCTATTTTGAGCTGATCCTTGTCATACAAAGCAAGTATATGTGCTATTCTAATGATATATGAACAGGTTGGATTATTTATGCAAGAGTAAGATACTAAAAACATCAAAAATGTCAAAAATGCGATTTTCCATGTTTTTGTTCATGTAACAGGATCTTATGTGTGTCCTGGGCCAGCTATATAATGTATCTACTCAAAATATACATATAGACCCCCTACCTCAATTGAGGTCTGGTCCTACAGGAAACAATTTCACAGGGGGTATCCTACCCTATTTTGAAAGAGCCCTGCAGGATAAGCAGACACACAAATAAACAAAAAAAGCAGTCTATTATATTATATTATATTATACAAATATATACTAAACTACTACTTAGATATGAACAGGGACCTATTGTGGTGTGGTGGTGAAGCTGGAGTGAGGTGGGGAGAGTGTGGGAATTATGCAGTGTACCATATTGGGGTAATTCCCACAGTAGGTGGCTGAAAATGCGAAAATGCAGAGTGTGGGAATAATGTGGGGAGGCCTGATATGAAGGAGGTGACCAAAATAGAATGTGAGTTTATGATTTCCGCTTTTGGAAGCCAAAATTGCGGTCATAACATACAAATATATTCCCTACCAAATCTAGGATGTATCCTGGAATGACAAATAGCTGGGTTTCAAAAATGCGAAAATGCGGCTATGCCAATTCTTTTTGGAATAGTGGAGGATCTGTACTGTGATATATCATTACTATGCCCTATGAACTGTTGGAAATAATGTATTAGACCAATGCTATGAATTATCGTAGTGGCGGTGACCCACCAGTCCCCAACTCCATAGTGGAGTATGTATTTATTTCAAAGTCCATCCGCCTGCTGTCATACCCATGGGCCCTCCCTACCACATTTCGTCATCACATGTCGGCCGGCCTTTTGTAGGTGAGCTGCTTAGTAGCTTGCATGCTCTCGGACAAGCCTTTGTAGGTTATCTGAGGATGAAGCATGTGATGTATTTCATTTTCTGTTTGCTCTCTTTTCCGTCCCTACGCTTTATCTTCGAAAGGCACTTCATACCAATAGAATCACTGTTTCCATATTGCTTCGGGTCCATTTGACCTTGTCACGTTGATTCCTGAGTTCTTTGGCAGTTGAGGATGTGGTGGAGAGACAGTCTATGATAGTAGAGCCAAAATCAGTGCGTAATATATGGCGCACAATATCGCCATCTGTGTACCAAGAGAGATCGAGAAAAGGTGACAGTGCAGTGATTATATCGGCCAACAAATGTGGGTGAGCATGGCAGAGCTGTAACGCGCGCTTGTGTATAGCATTGACAAGCTCATTGCACGACTTGCAATGAGTGCGGGTATCTATCAAAGAATGGACACACTCAACCTGCTGATGAATGCAAAGGACTATGTTTGTGTTGTTCAGAGTACAAAGGGCACGGGTCAAATCAGCGAAAGGCGAGCTTAGCCACAGCATACCCAAACAACTTGTAGTTTCACTTGACATGGCTTCTACATCCAGAGAAACGTTACCATGGCAAGCTGTTCACCATATATGTCACAGAAATGCGCAGCAATGAGGGTGGCCCGTGTTGAGATACAGCCAATAGGCAAAGAAACATCAGATAAATGCATGGACAAGGCATCGGTACCCATCGTCATATTGAACCCACGGAGGATCATTGTGTTGTCTCAATGACACAGAGAAAGCAGCTGTGGGCAATAAATCAGCAATGGAAGGTGCAAAATAGCGAAAGACTGAGCAATGGGTATAAATGTCAGATTCAAAATGAGAACGTGTGAAAGACCGGAAAACACCATCCACTCCAATGGCCAATGAGACACCATCAAATACAACCGTGACAGCTGTAGGATTGAGGTGACCACATCGCACAGGCGCGGAACAGTGAGATGACAAAGATTGCTGTAACCATGAGCTAAACCCAGGAGCAGATGCATACACATCAGGATGAAACAGGGGATAATACAAAGCATCATAATAGAGAGGGTACATGGCGAAATCATTAAGGGTAGAGTGGGGTGGACAATCATTATAGTCAAGAACGCTGTCCTGCATGATGTGGGAATCATGCATGGACATGAATACTAGGTGACCCTCAAAAGATAAAGTCTGCTAGCTTAGTCCTCAGACTAGTCAACCCATACCTTGGTTTCAAACCATGGTCCATATTTCTAGTTTTCCCCAAGTTTCATGATCTGAATACGTTTTGACGGAAAAAGTCTAATGTGAGATGGGAATCACATTTAGACCTAGTTGATGTGAGAAGGGAAATGAAGGTTAAGGTATAGCCTTGCCTTTGGCTTATTCACTTTGGCTAGAGAAAACCATAGAGAAAAGTACAAAGCCAATAAAAAACCTATCCAAAAAGACCGTGTTTCAATTCCTGCCAACTGTCTTATTTTTGCTACCTACTTTTCTCTAGTGTTTCTTTACTTTACTTTTTCATTAGGATGCTTTGACTCACCTGACACTTCATAAAATTGTACCCATAGGGTATGATGTCATTATGATGTCATAAGACTCCACAGATACTCCTGCAGGTATTCTGTTGAAAGATATTATGTCATCAAGCTCTAGATTATTCTACTCTACAATGACATCATTCATGATGTCATTTCCTTCTAGAATATTCTGCTCCACAATGACTCACTCTGACTCACTCATGGAAGGTTCTGGAATCTTTTGCTCCACAATGATGTCACTCTTGATGTCATTATGATGTCATTACTCCACATTCCAGAATGTTCTGCTCCACAATGATGTCATAGCTCCATCTTTCACTTGTATTTTATTCTTTTATTGGGTTTGACCCAATATTTTGATTGGTCCTCCTTATTTTTTATTGTTTGTGAACCTAGGTTACTTTCCCACACAAAATGTATATAAGGAGAGCCCATTCTCCCCCAAAAATATATGATCTCCCATTTGTAGCTATCTGCCTATCAGATATTTCACTTGCAAAGTTAGTCCCTTTGAAGTGAGACAAGTGCAGGGAAAAGAATTCCCTTGAGATTATAAGTTTCTTACCTTAGAAACTTATTTAGTGCTATAGACCAAGCGTTCTTGGTCACATATATTGTCTTTGAGACCCCTTTGTCTCATTGCTCTGTGCCCTTTGACTAAGCGATCTTAGTCATCTATCATATTGTTGAGACCACGTCTCACTAGTTGTCCCATAGACCAAGCGATCTTGGTCAAGTTATAGTCCCCTTTGTTCAAGCGATCTTGAACATATATTGTATATTTGAGACCATTGTCTCACAGTCAGGTGTCCATAGACCAAGCGATCTTGGTCATATTTCGTATATTTGAGACCACGTCTCACTAGTTCCAGTATCCAAGTCCAGAGCCTAGAAGGAGATTTCCTAGGCAAATACATTCCAGAAACCGAATTACGTGTCTAGAAGCTTATTCCTAGACAAGAGATTTGAGTTTCAATAAAGAAAAGTAAAGCTCCGGCTAGGTTGATCTTTATAAAAAGATTAGTTTAGCGAGCCTCCCAAGAACTCACACGTTATCTACCACAAAATAGGAAAAGTCGTAGACCGTGTTAATCGAGGACTGGCAAGCAGTCTTATCCAAAGTGTAATTGTGGTGTCATTACATTTACACAACTTTATATAAGACCCTCGGTTATTAAGACATCACGCGCCACAACGGATGGCTGCTTGGTTATAAACATCTGCAGCAGATAATGAGATGCATCGCAAACCAAAATAAAAGCAGAGAAGGAACCCACCAGTGTACACGAATGAAGGTGATAATGATGGGAAGCAAAAGATAAAATTTGAAGTGCAGCCTGACCACTGAACTTTATGTTGGATGCAAATGTCTCACTTAGGTGTCATCAACAACATGTAAGCAACAGTTTTTTTGTGAGGGAAACAACGTGTTTGCATCGCACCAAACCCTCTCCCACTAATTGTGGGAGTCGGGGATAGACTTTTGATATGTCAAAACCACTATATGGCCTGATTCTGCTGGGCCTTGTGCATCAGGAAATTCTCATATTACTTTATTTGTCCTTAAGCAGACTTAATACACTTAAGTGTCTTGTTGAAAGGTGGATCTACTTGTCCAACATTTCAACTTGAATATATTCAGAAAGGAAATGTTGAGGTATATTGATATATATGTTTTATTATGCTTCACACTAGAGAAATATGAAATATGCCAGGTAAATAATGTGAGAGAGAGCAAACAAGTTTTGAGATAAGTAGGTTAAGCTGATTAAGGAGATTAAGGAATGTGAGAATTTCCTGATGTGCATCATGACCAGGGCCTCTGCAATTTCTTAGAGAAGCAGCTCACAGCTATAAACTTGAACTAACTTCAATCAAAGCCATGGTCCAAGTTGTCCCAGCGGCAGGAAGATGGAAGGCCGGCAGCAGCTAAGCGGACAGAGTCGGATTCAGAGCAAGCAGTCACACAGGATCACAGATAAGGCAGTGCAGAGAGTAGACTAGAATATGTAAGGCACAAGTGGAACATGATAGTACCCATTCACAATGTTTTGATTGGCACCTAGGGTATTTGTACATATGTCAGGACGGCAATTTCAAAATTGGTTTGCCATAAGTATATACCTGTCGATGAGTGGTGCGGTGGTCACTGAAAACACACTGGAGTATGAACAAGATACAAAGTTAGCGAGCCCGATCCCTCCAAATCATATGTCGACGTCAAGGTTCAGGTTGCAACTGTAGAGAGCTGGTCGTACATCATCATCAGTAACATGACGAACAACACTTTCGTACAACACTCAAGCTAAATATCTGCTATCACATGCGTATGTTGTACGTGCGCAATTGTACAACATCGTACACGCATCAAAACATGGGTCTGGATGACCGCTCTTGCACTGATATCAAATAATATCACAGCTAATCCGAGTCTCCCTGTCGTCTCCGTTTAGTCGGGCGTTGCTGGGAAATCGTGGATGCAGACGTAGAAATCTTGGCTGGAGTAGGATTAGCCGTTCCTCTTTGCATGTGTCTCGCAGCTCTCGCAGAAGACCCATTGACAAGACCCATGAAGAGCGCGTCTGCATCGGCCTTGGGATCCCATATGCCTTCCATCTCCACATTAGCGAGTCTGCCAAGATGGCGCTCTGCCTTTAATAACAGAGCTTCTCGTTCCTCCTCCGTTTCAGCATCTACGCGCAGGGCTCTCAGAGTCCGTGCAACATACTGACAGGCGGTATACTTTCGCATACTATTTTCATGTTCTGAGGCTGGCGTTGCGCGAGGAGTAGGGAGATGAATGACTTCGTCAAGTTCTTCGCGAATGTCCTCGAGTTGCTCGTCTCGTCGTTTGAGATTACGTTGGAGCCTTGCGACTTCCTTCTCCTGTGCTTCCAAGGCAGACTTAAGTCGTGCAATCTCCTCTTCAGCGCGATCCAATTCGCTTGCAAAAACAACCGGGATCTCATCGAATTCCTCTTCGATTTCAGCGTCGATTCCAGCAAGTGTAAGAACTGTGGGTGCTGGATTACCATTTTGAAACACTAGTGGTTGAGGCTGGACATCTCCGATAGATGGATCATCCACATCAAGTGATGGCGGGCCGTCTGCTACGGAGGAGGGTGGTGAAGAAAGAATACTGAGCGCACGTTCGTTGGGTGACACATCCTGAATAGCGACGTGAGAGTCTTGAGGAATGACAGGCGAATGATGAATAGGAGCTTCAGGTGTTGGATCGGGCTCCACCAGGTGGGTTCGTTGTTCATATGCACCCTGGCCGGCAGATGGAAGTCTTATTGTTAAGTTGGTAGGAGCGTTCTGGGATAGTCGCGATGGATTTTGAACGGTAGAAGAGTGGGCTGGGGAAAGAGGTTCGAGATTCGGGGCAGGGGCAGAAATAATTTGCGAGGCATCCAGATCTTCATTATTCTTGGCGTGCGCACCCCCAGGTAAGGACTTGCGTGCAATACGACGAAGGTTTTTTTCGGTGGTACTCCTCCATAGCTTGTTGGAAACTGGCAATTTGACAGGGGAGGCGTCCGCCTGCTGTGCGAGCCGCTCAACCTGTTCAATCGTCAGCTGAAGCACTTCAGCCGATTTTTCAATTTGAAACTGGCGTTTTCGTGGACACGGTTTGGCCCTTGAACGTGCGCATGGCACACAACGCAACGAACCCTTTTGCGATGAAGGGTAGCATTTGCGTGATTGTGACACACACGCTGCACACTGCACAATAGAGATGAGCTGTGAGTTGAAGATATATAAGTTCTTAGGGAGGGCATACCGGAGGCTGTTTTTCAACCCATTCTATGATGACATGCAGCGGCCATATCATTTGCCAGGCCTCGTGAAGTTTTGCCATCAGCTCTTGGTTATCTGTGACTGTGTCTGTCCTGTCCTCCAATAGTTCATCAACTTCCCGTTCCTCGTCTACTCCTGTGACGTCCATGTTTTCATCGTAATACCCACTTCTCGTCGCAGTTTTTGGCATGAAAAAAGTGTTTGGCAATGATTAGTGTCGATCAGTGCGAGGGAAGGATTTATCACGTGCACGATCTCTTCGGCTGCATCTCGGTTAATTTGATATTCAATAATAATTCAAGTTCTTGAGTAACTGCGCAGACGAGTATGTATAGCGCTTGTGTAAATACTTTTGGACGGGACTACAAAAGTGCAGAGTGGGCGAAAGCGCTGGATCATCGATTCGAGACTTGGGCGGCCACCAGAGATGAGCATCGGAGTTATGGATGAGCGGAAGAAGCCGGCATTTTTCTGAGGGAAGTCCTAGCCTGGCAGCGACTGGGAAAACTTTCATTTCTTTCATGCATAGTAGCAGGCTCTGGCACGGTACATGTTTCTCTACACCGGTTGAACTCGTCCTGGAAACAGTCACTACTCTTATCTTTCAACGGACAGCACGCATTGAGGTCATGCCGCATTATTATCTCATACAATGCATATCTCACCTGTCGATGCGAGTCGTGGCGCCGATGAGGGACACTAATATTCTTTCGGAACAGGTCACAGATGTGCTATGCAGAATTTCGCGACGCTCGCGTGCGCTGTGCGCGACTCCATAGCTGCATGCCCAATGGAAATACATTTTGGCGAGCCAAGCCAATCCATTAAGAAACGCTCTTCTATTCTTTCACTACAATGGATTTTTCATATCTTGAATTCTCCGAGGCCAAGAGAATCAATTACGAGTGATATCATCAAAGAATTGGTGAGTCCCCGTGCTTTACGTCGATTACGGTGGTTTCCGACGTCATACATGGCTACCAGATTTCGATATAACGAAATCTTTTTCTATATGTGATCATATATCGGCATATATGATAATATCTGCGGCTTACCAGTCATCTTATGATCAGTCACTCATGCGGCAGACCGTTGGAAAAAAGACTTCGACACAATTGGTGAGTGTCCAATTTTTCTACCATATCGATAAATACTATAAGATTAACATAAAAAGAGCCCTCAGCTCACAGCCTAGCTTCATGTTGCGACAGCAGACCTGTTGCAAATGGCCCCGAATACTTGGCACGAGTTTACATAAAAGCTATAGAAACAACACAACGGCGTCAGATGTTCGGTTCAGAATTCTGGAATGTCCGCGGCATACGGTCCATAGCATAAAGGGCGCAATCTAGGCTCACCGTTATAAGTCAAAGTTTACGATCATCCATCTACACACTATCCTAGTGATTTCGGTGTGCCATGTTCATCCCCAAGATCCCTACCAAGGATTCGCCTGATTCGTTTGAATTTTGGTGGAAAATGGCCACCAGCGCACTTCTGGTTCTTGCGGGGGGCATCTTCGCTGGGTGGGTTGCACATTGAGTCCAGCAGATGTTGTTCTAATTGATCTTAACAGATTATCAATTGGTCTCATGGGGCTCGACGAACTTCATCTTCGTGTGTTGGCCACCTCATCAGAAGAAAAGACGGAGCGGACAGATGCACAGATTGGTGTGTGCAGTATCTGACAGATGTCACCCAACTTTCAGTTGACGATAGTCAGTGTTGAACCTCATGCAAAACGGTCGCCACTGGGTGTTGGTGGTGAGTTCATACTTGCTCTCTATTTTTCTCATTCTCAAGCTCGTTCAAGGTGCTTCTTCTCAGTAATGTGGTTCGTATCATTGCTTATATATAATTTTGCGTAATGAAGGATTGCGTTTTAGATCATCAATGAGAGCTTGCCAATCTTTCTTGACAGCGCGGTGAGCACATGCTCAGCATATAACCCTGTTTTTGGTCCAGGGTAGATAGGCTTATCAACAATCAGATTGGAGGAGGCTTACTCGCTATAGTAATATCAACGACTGCTATCGGTAAGTAGCGAAATTCACGCACGCATCAAGTCCAACTGATCGGACCGTCTTCAGTTATATTTGGGTGCGCGCGCCATTCGTACTGAGCACCATGAAACAATTGATAAAATCTTTACTTTCTTGACGGACAGAGAGTAAGTACAATGTTTCGTGCACTGTGGAGTCTTTTTTGACCTACTTACCAAAAGGGTTATACCTCAAGCACTTTGCGTGAGACACGGTCTCGCTATCGGCGCACGATGTGCGCCGTTTGTTCTTTTTTTGATGTATCTCCTTGGTATGCACACAGTTTTTGACTACTGGGAGTCTGTAAGTGACCTCTGCCTGGGCACAGCACCCATCGCATATCCAATTGCAAAAATTCTCGACCGTGCCTTAGGAGTTCACGATACGCACACCTACAAGAAAGCTGAACTTAAATCCTTTCTTCAATTCCACCGTACTGGCGAAGAACCCTTGCGCGATGATGAGATTGGCATTCTCAATGGCGTCCTGGAGCTCAGCAGTAAGAACGTGGAGATGATCATGACTCCTATATGTGTCAGTATTTCTGATACTTCCTTTTGGTGGTCTCAGCACTTATGGCGGGTGTTCATCGTTGCAGGATGTTGTCATGTTGAGCTCGGATACGATTCTGGACCACTCCACTATTGACGCAATGTATTCAGATCACTACCTTTGTCTTCGCAGGACTGCACTCACACCTCTTCAGCCTCACTAGCGGCTACTCTCGATTTCCCGTGCACAAACCAGGAAATCTGCTCGCATTTGAGGGCCTCCTTTTGATCAAGAAGGTATATCTGAAGCCGTACTTTTTTTGAGCTTGTTGACATTTGAGTGACAGTTGCTGATGTACGACCCAGCACGAGCACTTCCAGTCTCGCACTTTCCCTTGACCATCTTGCCTGAGGCTCTGCCATCAATCAACTGCTTCCAGGCACTCGACTATTTGTACGCTGTCACTGCACACTTTTACTCATGCAAGTCAGGTGACAGTGGAAGTGATTTTATAGTCAGACAGGGCGTGCGCATTTATTGTTGATCAGTCGAACACCTGGTTCACCCGGTGGCGCGATCGGTGTAATCACTCTGGAAGGTAAAACCAGTCATGTGCACTTATCGTTGCCTGACAGTTTTTATGTTTGGTCTAGATGTCATCGAGGTATGGTATTCATTAGCTTTCCTAAGTATATGTCATGACGTTTCTCCCAGGAAATCATTTCAGAGGAGATCGTCGATGAAACTGATCAGTACGAGGACAATCAGAGTAAGCGGCATGCTGAGCGAATGATTAATACTACTGTCATGAGAGAGTAAGTCTCTATCTCGCTATTTAGGCTGGATCATGATCCCTTCTCTCTAGCATTTTTGAACGAGAAAGAAGTAGGACATCCACTATCGAACCTACGCAGGTGACTTCTGTGAATAGTGAGGTCACACGCCTCCTTCCTGGGTCAAGCCAGGACGACCATCCTCAGGCGTATCGTTATGTTTATAATTCAATTAGCTAACGAATCTGGAATCTTCAATCTCGAGGATGCTATGTATCCCATCTATGTCGAAAGACAGCATTTGCTCTCTATTCTAATGTATCAATCAAATTTGGCTTTCTTTTCTTGGGAACCTGATCATGATTGACCTCGACACATGTATCTGCGTAACTCGCTTCTGAAACGACCATCCCCAGCTCCGAACAGTAGTAGAAGTGCACTTGTCAAACACGATCGGTTCCCCGCATCTCCCAAAACTTCTGCCGGCTACTGTAACCCGTGTTCGGCCTCTTGTCAGTAACATCTATTGTGTTCTTTCCTTCTGGCTTAGCCTGGGCCAAACCGAATAGCCGCAGTACTTGCGTTAGGGGCGGATCAGATGAGATCGAAGGCAAGGAACTAAACCACCAAGAAAGTTATCATAATAAAACATCAAGGGTCCGCTAGTTTTGGCTCATCATCATGGGTGGAGGAAAGTCGATGCCCTCATCGAATCGTCCGAAATCCTCCTATCCTCCAATCATACACTCCTTGGCGCCGTTCTCGACATCGAATATATCCGGTCTTCTTGGAGCGGCATATATAACCAGTTTTCTTGGCGCGGTATATATGGATTTAAATCGATAATCGGTTGTCGCGCTTTGGAACAAGTGTTTTTCATGATCAGGAATATGGTCAATGTTTCACTTGTTGATCGAGGCGAACAAGGTACGTACAAAGTCTCACGTGATGCTTGGCATAATCTGTCAGTCAAGTGGAACACCATATCAACCAGATAGCGACTCCGAGTTGCGCTTTATGAGGATTTGAACCGTTCAGATGCTGACCTTTACAGTCATGTACCCGAATGCATCGCGCCCTCACAATCACCGAGTTACTCACGCACATTCTCCGCGAGGTGTACAATGATGACCAGGGACTCAATCTCCGCCGGGGCATCAAGGACATGGCCAGGGTCTCTCAAGTCTGCAAGACTTTCCGAGATCCTGCATTAGATTTCCTTTGGAAAAAATCTTGACAGCCTGCTCCCGCTTCTTCGGCTGCTTCCTCTTGAAATCAACGAAGAGCATGGTCGGCTTTCAAAGGTCGTCTTATCAGCGCTAGCCGCCTTTAGTTTACTGATTTTCCTGCAGGTTCTTGGGGACCTGAAGTCGTCAGAGCGCCAATGTTATGCCTCAATATCCAACCGCGTGCGCACTCTGTCCTTTTCGGAGCCACACGAGCCCATCCCTCGCAATTTAATAAATGATATTGTCGAGCACAATCTCGTCTTAACTCCTCGCGTAGATGTCCTCCAGCTTCGCATATCGTCCGAGGCTGGCCTTCGTCTTCTCCCAGCGCTCATCACACCCGAATTGACCGACATTTCACTCTCTTTTGACGAAGCTCTATATGTTTTCGATCGCCCGCTAGACCTTGACGATCTCATCAAGTCGGTGTACATGACTATTTTTCAGCGTGCGCCCAAGCTCGTACACTTCTCTGCAGTCGATTTGTACGAAGCACTGCCGTTATTGCCACTCGTCAAGACCCCAGGTCAAGATCATATGGATGTGGCATGTCTTCAAAGTCTGACGCATGCAGCATTCTACATAACTGCTGCTTCCTTGCCACAAGTCCTCGAGCTAACATCACAGCTTCGCAGGCTGGAGGACCTGACCATTCAGACTTGCGAGAAACCTTTCGAAGAAATTCCCCACCTCTCTTCCTTCGCGCCAGAGACCTTCAGCTCGCTGAAGAACGTCACGTTTGATGGGTCTCCCGATATCATCAGCCGCATATTCTCCGTATTCCCAGCCAATCGTGCCATCCAATCTGCGATTCTACGGATGCACGGTATTTACACCAATGCCGATATCGCACTAGTCCTCTTAGGTGTTGTTGCAGCTGTGTCCAAGGAATCATTGCAGAAGATTATAATAACTTCCGTATTCTCAAACAGCGATCTTGCTCACTGGGATGCTGATTCAGGAATCGACACTCGCCAATTCATACTAGACATACACGCCATCGAGCCCGCCCTGCAATTCCGTAATCTCGAGATCTTTTCAGCCTGTCTCGGCGTCCCGCTCTATCTCACAGACGAAGACCACATGCGCATCGCACAGACATGGCGCTCCGTACGATTACTATACCTATCATCGATCGTCCAGCGCGTCGTCCAGACGTACAAACCTCCAGCTAGCATCACGTCCCTGGTGCACTATGCGCGCTACTGTCGCCACCTAAAAGCGCTCGGGTTGTGTCTCGATGCATCTACGAAAGCCAGCGTCGATGCGTGCATGCAGGCTGTGAACGCATACGAGGAAACCATTCCAGAAGCAAACCACAGCCTCCCATCTCCCTCGATCCAGATGGTCGAGTTTGGTCCTTCGTGGCTGGAGTGCGACTTCGATCCTGCGCATATAAGCTTTGTAGCCAAGGCGTTCGCGAGGCTTTTTTCTAATCTAGCTGCGTGTCGCGCGTGTCGGACGGAGGAGCTTGGGGTGCCGCAGGCTGCGTGGACTTGGATGAAGGTGCAGACGTTGTATGAATACATCTGCTTTACGGATAACGCGAACGCCGTACGGAACGCGTGGAAGATGGGGCTGTTTTCCAAGGTACGTCTCGTGTGGTTTTGTCTCGCTGCGGCAGATATTTGATCCCTCCTCTAGTGGGCCTCGGATTATGGAGAAGATTATGAGAAGGTGGCCCTGGTGGCCCCTGGTTCATCTGTTGAAGCTGACTTTGATGAGTACGTCCCCAAGTTTTTGTTGAGGGCTCGATTTTACATACTGACTTTTGGTGTACAGTGATCAGAATGCGGAAGCGTTTAATCGGATCATGTACAAGACGGCAAGGGACGAGCTCGCGAAGATATCCAAAGAACACGAGGTCATGTGAACCCATACCCCGCCGCGGATAGAGTGCTGCGGTAGCAGCACATGGGGGATCTACCTTTGGTTGACTACCAAATTAATTATTTCTAGATTTTGGCTTAATTAGAATGAGATTTCAAATATGATGATTGGAAATGGAAGAATCAGCTTCGGTCTCGACAAAAGAATTCTTGAAGTCGACAATACCAGTCTTAAGTGGACCGAAGACCATGCAACATCTATTTCAGACACTAACAACAATGTCCTGATATTATTTGTGCCGTAGGGCACTCGTGCCAAAATACCAGCCCTCAGCACCAATACATTATCCAATCCCAAGCTCAGAGTCATACACACACATGCCCAAGATCCTACAACCCCTCTCCATACCTGGCCATCACGGCCCTCAACGACGCCTCATCTCCAAGCCGCGGCTGGAAACGCACAGCGAATGGTTTTGGGTGCGCAATCACGCCATCCACAAAGCCCGATTGGTCAATAGGCTTCTCCGGGTCTTCCGAGAGCTTAAACGACCACAAGAGGAGCACGAGGTTGATAAAGATCGAACGATTCGCGATGTGTCTACCAGGGCAGATTCTGCGCGTTGTTCGGTCAGTACCAAGGTACGACGTCGTGGCAGGCAAAAAAGGCATACCTGCGTCCGAAACCGTATGAAGGGAACTTGAGGTCTTCCCGGATTTTGCCTTCGCCGTCGAGCCATCTCTCGGGATCGAATTTGTCAGGGTTGGGATAGACCTTCGGGTCGCGCGAGATAGCCCTGTCAAAAGATGATGATCAGCACACGCATCTTGCCTAGAATGTACATCGTTCGGTACCAGTGGTTGCCAAATACGATTGCGCCTTCTGGTATACACATGCCATTCTGCTCGACCAGCGAATCAATTGAGGAATCACGCCAAAGCATTGGAAACGTACGTATACGATGTCGGTCAAGGCACGGTGGGCGAATCCAAGGGTTGTCACGGGCCTCCAGCGAAGACATTCCAGCATGAACGCCTCTACCTGAGGAAGGGAATCGTAGTCGTCCAACGTGGGAGCTATGAAAACCAGGTTTAGATTCGTTTACTCAGATGAAGCTCACATGTTGACTTACCCCTGTCACGACCAACGACGGTATCCAGTTCCTCTTGAACTTTCTCCTGCGCCTTGGGATAGCATGCAGCAGCCATGACGACGACCATAATAGCAACAGCAGTCGTGTCTGAACCGGCGCCAAAGAGCGAACCGGCGAGATAGGCCATTTCTTCGTCCGAAAGCTTGTGCGAAGGCTGATTCTCAAGAAGGTACCGAGAAAATGAGGGTCCAGCTTCGCCGGTC